>NC_092086.1:45290935-45398435 GCF_045679555.1 Salvelinus alpinus
ATGCATGTTTTGGAATATTTGTTATTCTGTACAGGCTTCTTTCTTTTCACTTTTAGTATTGTGAAGTAACTACAATGTTGTTGATCCATCCTCAGTTTTCTCATATCACAACCATTAAACTCTGTAAATGTTTGGGGTACAGAGATGGGGTAGTCATAAAACATTTTTTTTTACCACTATTATTGAACACAGAATGAGTCCATGCAACTTTATATGTGACTTGTTAAGCACATTTGTACTCCTGCACTTATTTAGACTTGTCATAACAAAGTGGTTGAATACTTATTGACTCGAGACATTTCAGCTTTTAATTTTCTATTCAGTTGTCCCCGCCCAAAAAAATCCACTGACATTATGGGGTATTGTGTGTAGTGACACCAAATCTAACAAATTCAGTGACACAAAATCTACATTCAGGCTGTAACACAACACAATGTGGGAAAAGTCAAGCGGTGTGAATACTTTGAAAGCGCTGTAACAGTTGAGACATCGTTCACCATTACAAGAGGAACAGTCAACATAACTGATGAGGCGATGGTCATTTCATCAGACCGTGACAAAGTTTTGTTAAAAGGAAGCATATTTCACAGTGACGTGCAGATAATGACCTAGACAGGCTGGAGTTTAGGTAGAGTTAAGGATGGAAGATAAACAGAAAAATGACAGTCTATTTATTCTCTACCTAGACAAAGTTCCTCAGAGAGTTGGAGTAACTGATGTAGTGATGCTACTGCGGTGGGATTGGTGGCTTGGGGGAGAATACAGATGTTCTGGACAAACCACACGGCAACAGAGACACAACTACACAGGAGGAGGAACAGCATGGGGCTGGGAACGGTGTGCTTGTGTAATACAGTGTTATGGGATCCGTTCAATTTACAACCACTGGATTTGTACAATGCATTATACATTCTGAGTGCTGCCAGGTGCTAATCTAGCAGACCTGGATTTAAGTACTATTGTAATTATATGAAATGCTTTAGCTGGGTTGGATTGAGCTTGCCTGGTGCCATGGACCTTATAGAATAGTCGCAAATGCTGCATACCCCACCCATCTGGCACTTCAGGCAGGCTAAACCAAACGCTTAAAGTATTTGAAAGATTTAAAATAGTATTTGAACCCATTGTTCCTTCACACTGAAGTGAGCCTGTGGCTTCACACTACATTTGATGGAGGACACTGAAAATCCACTAGAGCGCATCTCTGGATTGAATGAAAGACACCACTATCCACCGGGGGTCAGTCGGCCAAGTGATTGTCTGAGGAATCAATTGTAGCTACTACAGTATGTCATCCTTAAGCTTAAAGGTGTTTGCCTGCCTGCTGCCTTGCTAAAACTCTATATGGATCCAGTACAGTAGCTCTCTGAGTCAGGCCCCTCTGGATGGTGTCGCTGATCCTGTGTGCAGGATTATGGCTCTGTAATCCTCTGGCTGTTATCTGACCGACCGCATGCAGCACAGTGGACGGGGGAACTCTCTCCCTCTGTTCCCTCTCTCTCTCTCTGTCTCAGATGGAGCCGGCCGGCCGGTCAGGGCATCGCTGGGATGACCAGCTGACCAGCCTGTCACTCTGTAGAGAGAATCCCCTCTCTCTTCCTCTTTAACTACTCTCTTTATCTTTCTCTTTCTCTCCCCCTTTCCTCTACCCCCGACCACCCTACTTGCATTGCACTGTCCCTCTGCCCTGTGTGAGGCTGGGACGGCCAGATGCCCTCCCTGATCCAAGGGTGGCGCAGCGCTAGGCTCCAGCCAGGCCAGCACTCTCCTCTCCTCAGAGGGCTCAGAGCTCCGGCAGTTGGGCAGGGCAGCAGTGTACATGTTGGCCTTTAAAACACAGCCAGGGCAGGCAGGTAGGTCTGTGTCATGGCACCGTGAACTGGCGTGAAACAGAGAGCATGCTGGGGCAGGTAGAAGTGGTGAGAGGAGAGGGTGTGTTGTTGTTGGCTTGGCCATCTCATTTGAAATGTGCTTTGAGTTGAGTCGGTGATGGGCGTTCTAGCCTGATATAGACACATGCCCCTGCTCTGCTGCAACAGAGAGTGATAGCTGCTCTGTAATAAAAGCCCTATTATCCTGCCTGATCAGTTGCTGATTCAACATTCAGTTCGGGATTCAACCGTAGCAATAAATACAGTTGTGTTTGTACGATGGGGCCTTAAAAGTAGCCCCTCCCTTCCTTTCCCCCTCACTCCCTCCCTCCACTCTCCCCCCACGCATGTAGCCATCAGGCAGGTGCTAAATGCCTGGGTGAGGCAATGCACAGAGAGAGATTGACATAGCACGTGGAAATTAGCATCTGTGCTTGGCTTGGCAGAAAAGGAAGCGGAGGCAGGAAATCACTCTCATCCCCCGTTCAGTCTGAGGGTAGGCCTGGGCAGCGGAGGAGGAGGCATGAGGGATGGAGGGATGGAGTGGTTTGGGAAGGTTAATCATTAACTTGTGGAGAGAGAGGATAAGAATGAGAGGGATAGAGGGATCGATTTTGGAAAGTGACTTTAATAAATGAAGGCTCCAGTTCCCCTCCATCCCTTCCTCCCTCCCCACCCAACAAGGGAATGTGAGCTGTATGCTGGCTGCCTGGGCCAGACCAACTGCAGCTCAAGCCTCTCAAAGAGAGAGAGAGAGAGGACTGTGCTGTAGGAAACCGCTGATGTGGCAGCAGCTCTCCATCACACACACACACGCATACACACACACATACGCTCCTAGTGTGTTGTTAATATATAATCAATTGGAGGGGGGTTCATTGGAAGGAGTGAGAGTGTAAATCTTTCTTGTCCCTTAAAGACTCTCAGGTTTAATTAAACTAATCAGCACATTGACTCAGGCTTAAAAGCCTTTCAAAGCTGTGTTATTAATGGAATACAATCTAATTCTCTCTCTTTGTTATAGAAATGTGTTGCATAGAGAGGAGGGTTAGGAGTATGGCTGCAGAGCAGGGAAAATGGTTTAGATACTCATAGTGTTAAGGAGCAGCATACACTGCAATATTCACTGCAAGAAAAGCCTAGATAGAACATCATCTTGATTTATCAATTCAATAAGACAAGCTGCTTACAGCACCTGCCAGTACAAAGGTCCCTACTCTGCCATTATACCATTGAGCTGAGCATTTTATAGTATTTGCTCAAGCGATGAAGGTGGTTTATGGCAATGAAAACATATCCAATAGTCATGCAATTTGAACTGGCAGTAACTGTCATCTTGTTGCTGTGTCCATTACTGTGCTTGTGTCTAGTGTGAGATGTGTTGACGCTATGCTACCTCACCTAGCCACTGGAATAAGTAGAAAAACACGGGTGATCTACATGATAAACTGCCGTTTTAATTAGCCAGCTCCTCTTTCGCTCTCTGTCCTCATTGAGCTGTGAGGGTTGTTATCTTACATAGGAAGGAGTCGCCCAGCTCGCACACATCCCTTTTCCTGTGAGACCTCTGATCATCATGTCATTGTCCACAGTCATCCTCTCCAGGGGTTCTGTTATCACATAATGAAAGAGCGAGTAGCTGTCCACAGTCATCCTCTCCAGGGGTTCTGTTATCACATAATGAAAGAGCGAGTAGCTGTCCACAGTCATCCTCTCCAGGGGTTCTGTTATCACATAATGAAAGAGCGAGTAGCTGTCCACAGTCATCCTCTCCAGGGGTTCTGTTATCACATAATGAAAGAGCGAGTAGCTGTCCACAGTCATCCTCTCCAGGGGTTCTGTTATCACATAATGAAAGAGCGAGTAGCTGTCCACAGTCATCCTCTCCAGGGGTTCTGTTATCACATAATGAAAGAGCGAGTAGCTGTTCACAGTCATCCTCTCCAGGGGTTCTGTTATCACATAATGAAAGAGCGAGTAGCTGTTCACAGTCATCCTCTCCAGGGGTTCTGTTATCACATAATGAAAGAGCGAGTAGCTGTCCACAGTCATCCTCTCCAGGGGTTCTGTTATCACATAATGAAAGAGCGAGTAGCTGTTCACAGTCATCCCATCTTGGAATCAAGTTCAAGTTTTATTGTCACATGCACACGTACAGTGAATGCTTAACTTGCATGCTCTACCCAACAGGGCAGTAATCCAATATCAAAACAGTGTAACTAATAAAACATTATTTTCTTTTAATCAAAAAATAAAAAATACATGTACAGTACCAGTCAAAGATTTGGACACATCCACTCATTCAAGGGTGTTTCTTTATTTTTGCTATGTTGTACATTGTAGAGTAATAGTGAAGACATAAAAACTTTGAAATAACACATATGGAATCATGTATTAACCAAAAAAGTGTTAGGAACAAATCAAAATATGATTGAGATTTGAGATTCTTCAAAGTAGCCATCCTTTGCCTTGATGACAGCTTTGCACACTCTTGGCATTATCTCAACCAGCTTCATGAGGTAGTCACCTGGAATGCATTTCAATTAACAGGTGTGCCTTGTTAAAAGTTCATTTGTGGAATTTGTGGAATTTCTTTCCTTCTTAATGTGTTTGAGCCAATCAGTTGTGTTGTGACAAGGTAGGGGTGGTATACAGAAAATAGCCCTATTTGGTAAAAGACCAAATCCATATATTAACAGCTCAAATAAGCAAAGAGAAATGACAGTCCATCATTACTTTAAGACATGAAGGTCAGTCAAGACGTACAATTGTGCAGTAGCAAAAACCATCAAGCGCTATGATGAAACTTGCTCTCACGAGAACCGCCACAGGAAAGGAAGACCTAGAGTTACCTCTGCTGCAGAGGATAAATTCATTAGAGTTACCAGCCTCAGATTGCATCTCAAATAAATGCTTCACGGAGTTCAAGTAACAGACACATCTCAACATCAACTGTTCAGAGGAGACTGCGTGAATCAGGCCTTCATGGTCGAATTGCTGCAAAGAAACCACTACTAAAGGACACCAATAAGAAGAAGAGACTTGCTTTGGCCAAGAAACATGAGCAAATGACATTAGACTAGTGGAAATTTGTCTGATGAGTCCAAATATGAGATTTATGGTTCCAACTGCCGTGTCTTTGTGAGACGAGCAGGTGAATGAATGATCTCCACATGTGTGGTTCCCACTGTGAAGCATGGAGGAGGAGGAGTGATGGTGTGGGGGTGCTTTGCTGGTGACACTGTTGGTGATTAATTTAGAATTCAAGGCACACTTAACCAAGGCAGGCAGAGATGTCAGATCAGAGCAATGTTCCCACAGCCCATGTTTGATAAAGGACTGATCATGAGTGACTTAAGAGGGCTATGCTCAGGCGGGTCCCTTGTGCCCCACAAACAAATGGGAGCTGAGCTCCCCTCTACCATCCTGCTGGTGCCTTCTTCTTTTTCCTTCATTATTCTGGGGTGAGTCACTGAAAGAGAGACAAATGACAGAGATAGAGGCAGAAATGGAAAGGAAGGGTCTTGAAAGACAGCAGACAGTGACAGTGTGGGAGGAGGGAGAGAGAGAGAGAGAGAGAGAGAGAGAGAGAGAGAGAGAGAGAGAGAGAGAGAGAGAGAGAGAGAGAGAGAGAGAGAGAGAGAGAGAGAGAGAGAGAGAGAGAGAGAGAGAGAGAGAGAGAGAGAGAGAGAGAGAGAGAGAGAGAGAGAGAGAGAGAGAGAGAGAGAGAGAGAGAGAGAGAGAGAGAGAGAGAGAGAGAGAGAGAGAGAGAGAGAGAGAGAGAGAGAGAGAGAGAGAGAGAGAGAGAGAGAGAGAGAGAGAGAGAGAGAGAGAGAGATGGGTGGTTGACAAGGCATCTCATCTCTATAGTGTTCTACTCTGTGGATAGCCTTTGTGCTGCTATCTGCCTTGTCTAGTCAGCCTAGTGGTATGTAGAATTCATGCACCGTTACCTCTGCTGCTGCTGCAAAAACAAAGAAATGGATGACACAAGATTCACATTAGCATAAAAAACAAACACATACACACAAACTCACTGTTGTACACATGCACATACACAAGCGTTCATGCATACATGCAGATAAACTCTTCTCTTGTCTCTCTTCTTTTTGTCAGACACAACACACCCACACACACACACACACTCTGATGTGTATGCAGATACAGTACATTTTAAACTTCACAAAATTATTTTCTTGGAGTAGGGGTCTGTTTGTGTAGTAGCTCTGTACTTGGTCAGTGGGCCTATGTCTTTCTGTGTACTGCAAAGGTCAAGAAGCTTGGCTGTTGGCTTGGCTGTTGATGTTTAAAAAGAATGTTTTGGAAACAAATCATGCATGCTCTTGTAAACATTTCCACAGGCCATGAGTCACTCCTCCTTCTTTTCTCCTCTGCCCTTCCCTCCTTTTTCTCCTCGACTCCTTTCTCCATCCTCATCCACTTTGTCTCTCGCTCTCGCTCTCTCCCTCTCTCTCTCTTTCTCGATACTGCCGGTGGTCTGTTGCTGCTAGAGAAACTGTGAGCAGTGAGATAAGGAGAGAGAAAGAGAGCACACGCTTGAAGCAGGGGGAGGTGAAGAAAGTGAAGGAGAAAAAAACAGGCTGAGAAAGCAAAGAAAAGGAGAGAGAAAGATTAGGAAACGGAGCAGCGGACCGGCTGGCGTCGGTATGTCCTCCAGGTGGTGTGGGTGTGAGTGAGACATCGGGCAGGCACCCGAGCAGAGTGGCAGCCACAGTGTCCCTGAGGGGCCTGGTCGGGGAGGACAAGGACAGCGTGGCAGGAGGAGGACACACAGGAAAAGTATATGGACTCAGACAGAGCGATAGAGAGTGAGAGCTGAGCTAGTGAAATATCAGAAGCCCTCTCCTGAGAGTGGCCCTGTTCAGATAGCTGATAGCTGAGAGAGAGGCTGTGGGTTACAGCTGCACCGCCGCCCTTCAGTGACAGAATAAACAAAAACAAACCTACACAGGAAGAACAAGCTGCTGAGAAACAGGGAACAAAGTGGTGTGGAGGTGAACACAGGAAGTGAGCCAACGCAGCAGTACTCCAGGGCTTCAGGATCAAAGCTTGAAGACTTCAACTGAACGTGGACTCTGACAATTGGGACCAGGAATTAAACTATAGGATTAGGGTCTGTTATCAAGGGCTTTCTGACTGGCAGGATTTTGTGCTGGTGTGTGCAGGAGAACTCTCTTTGTCTGGGACGTGGGCTGTGCTACTGAACCGTGGAACAAGGCAGGGGGCAGGGGGAGCGTAGGAGGGAGAGTGACTGACAGACCGATTGGGAGGTTGAAGTGTTGGCAGTGGCAGACAAAGTTTGATAGACAGAGTTTTTTCTGGCGGGAGGGAGGGAGGGAGGGAGGGAGAGGGAGAGAGAGAGAGAGAAGAAGAGGGAGAGAGGGATGGTGGTTTCTTCCGTCAGTCCTCTCCGTCGTGCCCAGAGCTTCCAGAGATGAGTCAGAGGAAGCTGACACGACAGATGAATCTGTGGGAGACCCCCGAGGGGTTGACCACGCCCAGCCTGACCCCCACCTCTCCCCACGTCACCTCTGCTAACTCACCTGTGTCCCCTGATCACGACCACACTCGGGGACACGGGAACTCCGTGTTTTTCCGCCGTATGAAGCTCAACCGCAGTATAGAGCGCAGACGGTCGTCTCACTCCCACCTTCCTCTCAGGTATTCATGGTGTCCAAGTAGCCATGCGCAGTTAATAGGCCCTGTGATGTGTGTGTGTGTGGCTTCACAATATCTCCCTCCATGATGTGCTTTTCATTGTTGATGAAGCTGTAGAAACATTCATGGTTCAAAAAAGAGAAATCTCTAAACCTAAGAAGTATGTTTCTGTGTACACTTTGGCTAAACTCTCACTAAGCTTCCGTTTGACTGGATCGCTTTGAGATTATTCCTAATCTTGTGTTTGGGGTCATGTGGTTGTCTGTAACGCTAGATTGCTATGGTGCTCTTGTGTGTATATGCAGATCAGCTGTCCTGGGCTGAACTCTTGTTTATACATGTCTGTCTCTCCTTCAAAACGTAATTTATTTAATTAAATTTTTTGGTGGGGTGGATCAGCTTTCATATCGGAGATATTTTGTAGCTTCCATCAAAGTAATTGTCTGCATCATTTCCAATCCCCCATATATATTGTTTTAAATGTCTCAATATCAATTCATTTCTGGGTAACAATAAGTACCTTAGTGAGATTGTTTTAAATTAAAATGGTCAAAAAGATACAAAAATGTCTGCCTGCCTGCCCTGCCTGCCTGCCTGCCTGCCTGCCTGTCTGTCTGTCTGTCTGTCTGTCTGTCTGTCTGTCTGGGGTCTGAGTGGGGAGAGGAATACTAGGTGTTATTGGCAGAGAGGTTTGGAACTCTCTTTCTTATTGGTCTGTTACCTAATTTACCGTCTGGTGATGTCAACAGGCAGGCCAAAACTTCTTCCCACCTATGGTTGCAAAATTCCGGGAACATTCAATAAATTCACTGGTTTTCCCAAAATCGCGGTTGGAGGTTTCACGGAATCAGGAGAGAATTAACAGGAAATCCAGACTCCTCACACAGGCAATTTCAGGTTGTCTTTTAAACAGCTCTTACACTAAAAGGGTATTACCATAGTTTTTACAAATTCACAGATTTATTCCAACCTCTTAGTGTGTAAATATATATAAAACACAGGAAAATGCCTTTAATGAAGCATTGATCCAGACAACTTTCTTGTCTCTCTCACTTTGTCTTTCAGTTTTGACTCAGAGAATGGTCCGTCGCCCGGCCGCAGCCCCATGGATTCGCAGGCGAGTCCTGTGCTGGGGCTGCACCCCTCCTTTACCACAGAGGGGTGCAGGAGTCGCGGGGAGCGCAGGGAGTCCTTCCTGTACCGATCAGACTCTGACTATGACATGTCCCCCAAGACCATGTCACGTAACTCCTCCATCAACAGTGAGGGGTGAGTATCAAACCTGGGCGGGGGTTTCAACTTATAAGACTATTCCATTGGTTCCATTGCGCCAGGCAAACTCAATCAAGCCCAGCTAAAGTATTGTGCTATTTGAACCCTGGTTTGGTGAGTATGTACCCCCTTACAATCTCCACTTCCTGTGTTCATCACATGCCATCAAAACCACCTTGGCTAATCCACATGGTTAAAACCACTCTGAGTGAAAGTGGCCTCACTGACAGTCCAGATTTCTGCAACACCATACATTACTCACTATACAATCACAGTCAACCGACTTGGCATTTATGATTATTATGATTATCGCAGTATTATGCTAATGTTCATACTAAAATCTTTTTCGCTTCACACGGGTGTAATTTGTCTTGACCTGCTTCCATTTCAGAAAGATGTTTTTTGGTCAGAACCAAAAGTATTTGGTTTAGATTCAGATAGGGCTATGGATACCATTGGTTCACATATATATCCCGTATGTGTTCCTGTTAACTGTCATAGAGGTTACACTTCAGCGATAACTCTCCATCTATCCTGCTGACTTTACTGTCTCCTTCCTTTGTTCATTTTCTATCTCTCTTTCTACAGGCATGCAGAAGATCTCATAGTCACCCCTTTTGCTCAGGTAAGCACCAGCTCTGCAGTTTGTTGATGAAGTGGTGTACACTTCCTCCTTCCTGCCTAAAGATAGAACATGCAGTAAAGAACTTGAAAGGGGCTAAACTGAGTATGTAGTGAATTTGTCTCGCTCCGCTCTCTGCCCCTCTCCCCGCCGCCCCCACCACCCACCGTCCGTCCATCCCCCAGGTGTTGGCCAGTCTGCGAACTGTAAGAAGCAACTTCACCATCCTCGCCAATGTCACGACACCCACTAACAAGTCAGTAGCATTCCGTCAGCCACGTTACCCTTTCAACCCCTCTTAATGTGGTCACATCTCTCTTGTCTATCGAAGCATGAATGATATCCTCCCACTGTGTCTATATTGTAACTGTGCAGTCCTTATTCTCTCTGGAATATCAAGAGTTTATTCCCAAAGCACTATATCAACCAATTTTTCACACTTGTGTTTTTTTCATCAGGAATGATTAATTGTGGGTACCTTCATGTGTGTGTAAAATATTACTGCTCTCAGATGTTTTCTTAATAGATTTTAGATGTGTATGAAAACCTAATTTTTTTGCAAAACGCTATATATCCACTGTTTAGCTGGAATGGAATGTTCGTGTCCTGTATATTTGACTGTGATATGTGCTTGTCTCACCTAGATACTGTATCTTAAGATGAATGCCTCACTAGTCACTCTGGATAAGAGCAGATGCCAAATGACTCAAATGTCAAATGTGTTTTGTTTTACATACAGATATCATATTACTGTATTGAATTATTATAATAGTTATTTTTTATTATATTGATGTCAGGAATGTATCATAAGTACATTTACTTATTTAAAAAATGTAGTTATTTGTTACATTTGACTGTGTAAAACCTAACCGTACTCCTTATTTCTCTGAGAATGAGGCGGATATATAGCATTTTGCAAAAATAAAAACATTATTATTTGTCTCTCTGAAATGAAACGATCAAGTGATAGATTGAAACAAATACATGTCTGTCATTGAACAACCAAATGCCATGATTAGATAGTGAATAAACACCAATCTCTTTCCTCATTTCGTTCAACAATAACAGTTCATTTACCAACATTTCTGAAAATTGATATTTAGTTTTTTTGAATGAAGCTCTTCATATGTAGTTTCAGTAAATATCACATTTCTTCCCTCTATTGGGTCAGAACTGTGTCATATCAGTAGGCTATAATGTGGCAATACTCATCACATTCTGTCTTTATCATGTTCTGCTGAGATCATCATGTCCCCAATGGAAGTCCCTGACTGACTGACTGACTACCTGAAAGACTGCCTGACTGGCTGACTACCCCGACTGACTGACTGACAGACTGACAGACAGACTGACTACCTGACTGACTGGGTATTCACAAGGATAGAAGTGGTCAATAATGCTAAATATATCCTCCTTTGTAATGCAAGAAACAGGCAGAGCATGAGTTGGCAGGCTTTTTAGCAGTACGTCAATATGAGCAGTAACAATGCACCGTGGAATTATCTAGAGCCATAATTAGTGAGCATGATGCTCTCAGCTCCAAACAGAATCCTCCCTCACTAGACTGCAAGTTAAACCTCCATGTAGAGGAAGAGACAGCTGAGAGCTGAGAGAGCCTCGCTTAAAGGAGGCATTGTTTTTAATATTATTGGCTACAACAATATTTCAAAAGACTGCGATGCAGATCTATGCAAATAGTTTATGATTCCTCACAAATGTTATTGTCCATAATACAGATGAGGTTAAATATGTTTGCTTATCTATTTCCAGTGTTATGTTGTTATGCTTCACAATTCATGCCCTATACAACTGTAATGTTCTTAGAGTCCACTAGAGAGCACTCTTTATCATTTCCTCTGATGATGTAATGATCTATTTGTCCACAGGAGGTCACCAGTGACAAGCCAACCCACTGTTCCCCAGGCAACACTCTCTGGTAGGTTTCCTGCTAAAATGAACTTTAGTCACTACTGATTGGGGACACTCTCCCACACAATTCACAGTGTTTTGGTAGTGTGCACTCAAGCTTCCAAAAACTCATAAAAATGCACCGATATTAATAGGAGAATTTGCAGCACCATGGCCTGTGGCTTTCTCAATAATGGATACCGATAGGCTGCATTTAATTCTGCAGATGATTTGAATAAATAAGTGTCAATCTGAAGTCTCAACTGAACAATTCTAAGAAATGACAAATGTAGCAATTTGGCTGATACAGTTCAAGAGAACAGATGCAGAGAATATGACCGTGACACAGACCATTATATTATGATACACTATATTATATCAATGCTGAGATCATACCGGTTATAATAATACATACAGCACATTGCCACCGTCTTCTCTCCTGTGTATGTGTGTAGATGAGACGTACCAGCAGATGGCAAGGGAGACTCTGGCTGAGTTAGACTGGTGTCTGGACCAGCTGGAGACCATCCAGACCCACCGCAGCGTCGGTGACATGGCATCCAACAAGGTACTACCACTTCTACCAGTACCATTACCCTACACCATCACTACCACTAGCCAGCACCACCACTACCTGTACCCTACACAACCACTACCACTACCCTACACAATCACTACCACTAGCCAGCACCACCACTACCTGTACCCTACACAACCACTACCACTACCCTACACAATCACTACCACTAGCCAGCACCACCACTACCTGTACCCTACACAATCACTACCACTACCCTACACAACCACTACCACTACCACTACCCTACACCACCACTACCACCACCACTACTACTACCACTACCACTAGCCCGCACCACCACTACCATTACCCTACACTACCACTACCATTACCCTACACAACCGCTACCACTAACCTACACAATCACTACCACTAGCCAGCACCACCACTACCACTACCTGTACCCTACACAACCACTACCCTACACAACCGCTACCACTACCACTACCCTACACAATCACTACCACCACCACTACCACTACCCTACACAACCACTACCACTACCCTACACCACCACTACCACCACCACTACTACTACCACTACCACTAGCCCGCACCACCACCACCACTACCATTACCCTAAACTACCACTACCACTACCACCACCCTACACCACCACTACCACTAGCCTACACTACCACTACCACTAGCCCGCACCACCACTACCACTACCACTACCCGTAACTACCCCTACCATTACCACTACCCTACACAACCACTACCACTATCCTACACCACCACTACCACTATCCTACACTACTACAACCACCACCACTACCACTACCCTACACCACCACTACAACCAACACTACCACTACCCTACACCACCACTACCACTACCACTACCACTACCACTACCACTACCCTACACTACCACTACCACTACCACCACCACTATCACTACCCTACACCACCACTACCCTACACTACCACTACCCTACACCACCACTACCACTACCACTACCACTACCACTACCACTACCACTACCACTACCCTACACTACCACTACCACTACCACCACCACTATCACTACCCTACACTACTACGACCACTACCCTACACCACCACTAACCTACACCAACACTACCACCACCCTACACCACCACTACCACCACCACCACCACTACCACTACCCTACACCACCACTATGACTACCCACACCACCACTATCACTACTCTGCACTACCACTACCCTACACCACCACTACAACTACCCTACACCACCACTATGTTCACCCACACCGCCACTATCACTACCCTACACCACCTCTACCACTACCACTAACACTACCACTACTACTAACCTACACCACAACTATGTCAACACACACCGCCACTGTCACTACCCTACACCACCACAACTACCACCACCACTACCACTACCCTACATCACCACTACCACTACAACTACCCTACACCTCCACCACCACTACACCACCACGACCACTACCCACCACCACCACCACCATTACCACTACCCTACATAACCACCACCACCACTACCCTACACTACCAATACCACTTCCCTACACTACCAATACTACTACCCGTAACTACCCCTACCACTACCACTACACTACACCACCACCACCACCACTACCACTTTTTTACACTACCACTACCACTACCATACACTACCACCACCACTACCCTACACTACCCTACACCACCACTACCACTACCACTACCCTACACCTCCACCACCACTACACAACCACTACCACTACCACTACCCACACCACCACTACCACCACCACTACTACTACCACTACCACTAGCCCGCACCACCACTACCATTACCCTACACTACCACTACCATTACCCTACACCACCACTATGTCTACCCACACTGCCACTGCCACTACCACTACCCTACACCACCACTACAACTACCCTACACTACCACTACCACCACCACCACTACCACTACCACTACCCTACACTACCACTACCACTACCCTACACCACCACTACAACTACCACTACCACCACCACTACCCCTACCACTACCCTACACCACCATTACCACTACCACTACCCTACACCACCACTACTACCCCTACCACTATCCTACACCACCATTACCACTACCACTACCACTACCCTACACTACCACTACCCCACACCACCACTACAACTACCACTACCACCACCACTACCCTACACCACCACTATCCCTACCACTACCCTACACCACCATTACCATTACCACTACCGCTACCCTACAATACCACTACCACAACCCTACACCACCACGACCACTACCCCACACTACCAACACACGACCACTACCCTACACCACCACTACCACTAACCTACACCAACACTACCACTATCCTACACCACCACTATGTCTACCCACACCACCACTATCACTACCCTACACCACCTCTACCACTACAACTACAACTACCCTACACTACCACCACCACCACCACTACCCTACACCACCACCACCACTACCCTACACCACCACTACCACCACCACTACCCTACACCACCACTACCACTACCACCAGCCTGCACCACCACTACCACCACCACAACCACAGCCACTACCACAACTACTACCTTACACTACCACCACCACGACCACTGCCCAACACTACCCTACACCCCCACTACCCTACACCACCACCACCACTACCCTACACCCCCACTACCCTACACCACCACTACCACTACCCTACACTACCCTACACCACCTCTACCACTATCACTACCCTACACCACCACTACCCTACACCACCACTACCACTACCATATACCTCCACTACCACCACTACTACCACTACCCTACACTACCCTACACCACCACTACCACCATCACTACCACTACCCTATACCACCAATACCACTACGACCACCACTACCCTACACCACCACTATGACTACCCACACCGCCACTATCAGTACTCTGCACCACCACTACCACTACCCTACACCACCACTACTACCACTACCCTACACTACCCTACACCACCACTACCACTACCCTACAATACCCTACACCACCACTACCCTACACCACCACTACCACTACCCTATACCTCCACCACCACCACTACTACCACTACCCTACACTACCCTACACCACCACTACCACCACCACCACTACCACTACCCTACAACACCACTACCACCACCACTACCACTACCCTACACCACCACTATCACTACCCTACACCACAACTACCACTACCCTACACCACCACCGCCACTGCCACTACCCTACATCACCACCACCACCACTACCCTACACTACCAGTACCGCTACCCATAACTACCACCACCTCTACCCGACACTACCAATACTACTACCCTACACCACCACTACCACTACCCTACACTACCACTACCACTTCCACCACCATTACCACTACCCTACACCAGCACTACCACTGCCCTACAGTACCACCACCACTACCACTACCCTACAATACCACTTCCACTACCACTAACCTACACCACCACTACCACTACCCTACACCACCACTACCACTACCACTAGCCTGCACCACCACTACCACCACCACTACCACAGCCACTACCACTACCACTGCCCGACACTACCACCACCACGGCCACTACCCTACACTACCCTACACCACCACTACCCTACACCACCACTTCTACCATCACCATCACTACCACTACCCTACACCACCACTACCACGGCCACCACCACTACACCACCACCATGACTAACCACACCGCCACTATCACTACTCTGCACCACCACTACCACTACCCTACACCACCACTACCACTACCCTACACCACCACTATGTCTACCCAATACCACTTTCCGTAACTACCACTACCACTTCCCTACACTACCAATACTACTACCCGTAACTACCCCTACCACTACATTACACCACCACCACTACCACTTTTTTACACTACCACTACCAACACCAACACCTTCACCACCACTCCGACTACTTTACACCACAACTACCATTACTATACACTACCACCACCACTATGTCAACCCACACCGCCACTGTCACTACCCTACACCACCACTACCACCACCCTACACCACAACAACTACCACCACCACCACTACCCTACACCACCACTACCACCACCACTACCCTACACCACCACTACCCTACACCACCACTACCACTACCACTAGCCTGCACCACCACTACCACCACCACTACCACAGCCACTACCACAACCACTACCCTACACTACCACCACCACTACCACAGCCACTACCACGACCACTGCCCGACACTACCACCACCACGACCACTACCCTACACTACACCACTACCACTACCATACACTACCAACACCACTACCCTACACCACCACTATGTCTACCCACACTGCCAGTACCACTACCCTACTCCACCACTACCACTACCATACACTACCACCACCACTACCCTACACTACCACTACCCTACACCACCAATACCAATACCCTACACCACCTCTACACTACACCACCACTACCACTACTACTGCCCTACACTACCAGTCTCCTACCACTGCCACCCTCACTACCCTACACTACCACTACCACTGCCCTACCACTACCACCATTACTACCACTACCAATACCCTATACCACCACAACCACTACACTACACCACCACAACTACCCTACACTACCACTACCCTACACCACAACTACCACTACCCTACACCACCACTACCACTACCACTACCCTACACCACCACTACACTACACCACCACTACCACTACTACTACCCTACACTACCACTCTCCTACCACTACCACCCCCACTACCCCACACTACCACTACCACTGCCCTACCACTACCCTACCACTACCACCATTACTACCCTACACCACCACCACTACCACTACCCTACCTACACCACCACTACCAATACCCTATACCACCACTACCACTACCCTACACCACCACAACTACCCTACACTACCACTACCCTACACCACCACTACCACTACCACCACCACTGCCACTACCCTACACCACCACTACCACTACCCTACACCACCACTACCACTACCCTAGACTACCACCACCACTACCACTACCCTAGACTACCACTACCACTACCACTACCCTACACCACCACTACCACTACCCTACACCACCACTACCACTACCCTAGACTACCACTACCACTACCACTACCCTAGACTACCACTACCACTACCCTACACCACCACTACCACTACCCTAGACTACCACTACCACTACCCTACACCACCACTACCACTACCCTAGACTACCACTACCACTACCCTAGACTACCACTACCACTACCCTAGACTATAACTGCCACTACCCTACACACACCACAACCCTACACTACACCTGGCCTCTTCATCTGTCCATGCCCCTCTCCTATACCCTCTACCACAACCTCAACGTATTTGTGTTTCCTAGTCCAACTGTGCATAACTAAATATCAATACTATTATCAGTCTCCCATACTGTATGTTTCATTCATGTCTGGGAGGCTTGTTTGCATTTGGCGGAACTGAACTGTGTGAATGTGGACTGTGGACTGGCCAAGCTAATGTAACAGAGGTGGTTCGGTCAGCCTCACTCTCGTGATGAGTAACCTTGTCTGACATGTGACGACTTGGGTTAGCTCCCCAGGATAATTTCTAGCTTTTAGCTCAGTGGGCTATCACAGTCTTGTGGCTCGCAGGAGCTGTTAGTCCCAGTGATGTTTGGGATTTGTGTATTGTCCTTTTGAGGCCGAAGGGAATGTATGTGTGCATGTACACAGAATGTCTAAAAGATTTGTCAGATGCTCTATATTTACAAAGGTATGGGTGATATGTGTATACTGTATACTGCTGTTTAGAGTCTGTGTTTGTAGCGGATGTGTATTTGTGCACATGAATGCACGAGCTGCAGCGAGATGTTCCGCTTAAAATGTAGGATGGAGAGGGAGAGCGAGAGCGAGAGAGAGAGAGAAGGAGGAGGGGAGGGTGAGGGTTTGTGGGTGGGAAGGGAGGACACAGAGCACAGGAGAAGAGGGAGGTGGGGGAACGGGTCCTGATGCTGATGTCTCTGCTGTAACCTTGGTTGCTATCGAACAACAGGGTCTGCCCTTCCCTTTTACTCATTGGCTCACCACTCTGACCACAAGGCTTGTGGTCTGGGCAGCGACCAATGAAAAAGAGGCAAGGTTCCTTCAACAGTGTTGTGTCTAAAAGAGACAGTGTGGTATTCTTGTTTTTCTTGTCACCCTGAGGGGAATGTAGCATGTTGCAACTGTTTCAGAACGCAAAAGACAGCAGTTTGGATTTGCATGTGTGTAAGGATGCCTGTGTTTGAGAGACAGACAGAGGGCAAGAGAGAGAAAGATGGAGTGAGAGAGGGAGGAGTGTGTGTGTGTGTGTGTGCTCCTGGCTGACAGAGAAGCAGAGAGAATGCTGTGGTCTTTAAGAGCAGACAGGTGACATAAAGACACATACACACAAAACCACACCAACATGAACACACACATATGAACACCCTCCCTCGTACTCTCGCTCTTACACACTCTCTCTCTCACAGCACATGCAGCACATGCACATTCAGCCTGCACGCACGCACACACACACACACACACACACACACACACAAACACACACACAAGTGCACGCTGTCTGGCTGATTAGCTTGCAAGGGCTGACTACAGCATCCAGGGAGACGGCGCTACAGGAGGCAGCAGGGCTTTGCTACGGCGGAGGAAAGAAAGAGGAAGGGAAAATAAGGGGAGCCTGAAGCTCTTGGATTAGTTTCAACCTCAGACATAATTTAACCAGCCCAGGGAGACACGATGGAGTGACTGGGATACTGCGGGGGAAGCTACTGGGAGGAGGACTGTGGACTGTGTGTGTGTTGGGATCATCGCTGAGGCACATACAGGGCAGATGCAGCAGGAGGACGACTGGGCCCGGCCCCTGGATCCGGTGCGTTGTGGGGGAGGGGCACTTTGCAGAGTAGACGCAACGCAGGGAGACGAGGAGAGAACCTGTTTTTCCCCACACCGAGAGCTCCGATGTGATTCTATAGCCTGACCGACCGTCTGCTAGCTACATCACAGGCCTGGCTCCCTATTTCTCTATCTCTGTCTCTCCTTCCTTCTCTTCTCTCTCCATTGCCATTCGTCTCCCTCTCTCTCTCTGTCACTCTCTGTCCTCTTCCTCTGTCCCATCGCTCAATACTACGGTCATCTTTCCCACCCTGTCGTCACCGTCTTTCCATCCCTCCATCCTTCTAAGCTCCTCTGTCCTCTTTTATCTCCATCTGTCTATCTGTCTGACCTTCTATCTTTCATTACAACATCTTGGCTTTTCTCTCTTCGCTCTCCTCCTCCATTGCCTCTGTTTGCCCTTCAGACAGTCCCCCTCTCACTCTCAATCTTCTCCCATCCTATTCTCCCCCTCTCCCCACTCTGCTGTTTGATTTGGGTCAGTTCTGCTCACCAGCTGGGATGAGATGTAGTCTCTGGAGCTTGGGGATCCAGGGGGCTCCTGGCCTGCCGTTTGCGGGGCACCCTCATCTGTGGACCGTCCTCACACTGGGGCCCATATCTGGACGCACTGGGTGGGTGGCCTGCTTCCAGGAGAACTGCATGTAGGGACGGACTGTGAGCACCAGTGGACCCTGTCCCCCTCCCCCTCCACCCCTCGCCCCCCCCACCCTCGGCGGGGGGAAGCTGTCGCTCTGGAGTGTCCCGGCCTGGCCGGCTGCGGCCTACACGCTGCCCACACGCTGACGACGAATCCCTCCTCATGCTGCTGGGACACCTGCAGCGCCCCCACCCCCAGCCCGCTCCACTACCGGTCCTCCTGTCTGGGCAAGCGCCCCTCGCCCCCCGTCACCCTAAGCATGGGTGTGGTAGAGGCCATTGACCCCGCCTCGCCGTCCCCTTGCCCCTCGCCCGTGCCAGGCGGCTACCGGCTGCCTCGCTCTTCCACCAGCTACAGCCAACTGCAGGGGAGGGGAGGAGGGCCAGACCTGGAGCTGGACCTAGGTGCGGCTGCCGGAGGGGTTCTGGAAGGGTCTGGGATGGCAGCGGAGCACAGGACACCTCTGGTAGACCTGTTCTGTGAGACCTGCTCGAGACCATGGCTCATTGGATGGTGGGACCAGGTAGGGCTAGAAGGGCTGGGAGGGGAAGGGAACCGGGCCAGACAGACAGGCGGCCATCTTGGATAGCTGTTTTGATTAACTATTTTTCCACCCTTGTTGTTCTGTGCATTATATAGGCTGTCAATTCTACTTAGTAGGTGCGATTTTGTTAAGCCATTGAAGTTTCATGTTGAAAAGAGAAGCATGTCAGTTGTGTGCGTTTTAGTTGTGTGGATTGCAGGGACCAGTTGGACAGAGAAGAGATGACCTAAAGATGTCTTAAAGCAGCCTATGTCCTTGTAGATGACAGGCATAACAGGGTGTATGTTGAGTGACTGTGTGTTTATATTTTCCCTCAGCAACTCTGTTTTCACATTCTACGCATTATTTATGCATGTGGGCACTGAAGGGGAAAAGGCATTGAGTTTTCAGAATTTATTAACCCTAAACTCCCCCTGTAATGTGTCGTCATGCTGCCCGTGGTGCTGAGCGCACTAAACCTCAGCTGCAGTACACTTCAACCTGAAGATATAAACTCAAAACTCTTCACCTTAGAGACTCATTTCCTCTATTCAAACCACAGACAATATTCCCTTAAAATCGTACATAAATTCCTATTAAGAAAATCTTTATTGTCCTATTGTTACAGCAGTTTAATAAACATACAGATGTATCCAGAACAGGTCAACAGGAATAGTCATACATCAATGCAGATACCCATAAAAGGTGCATAAGGGAATCATTTGGAAGTGGTTGTGAGGCAAGGTATGAAATAGTTAAATATTTCTGCTGCAGGTAGCCTGCTTTATCACAAGATGTCCATCTCCATCCTCAACACACACACACACACACACACACACACACACACACACACACACACACACACACACACACACACACACACACACACACACACACACACACACACACACACACACACATTAAATCATGAACAGTTACAATAGATCTTTGAACAAGAGACAATCAAAAATGAAGACAAAAGCCGACACTTCTGTCCCACGATGCATTGCTTCACGACAAGTTCAGTGTTTAGTGTCAGTGAAGGATATCTTAGCTGAAAACCTGTCACCACAGAAACGGACTGAGCATGTGACACACACACACACACACGTACACACAGGTTCAGTGTTTGTGTTAGTGAAGGATATCTCAGCTCAATGCTGTGTGTGTTTATCTCATTGTTTTCCTGTGATCTTAGTCAATGTCAGAATAGTTTTGTATTTTTCTTTGAGAGGCCGAGACATGAGAGGACTTACGGACATATTATTAATGTTGCAGCGTGTAGTTGATGGTATATGTCTCTATCAAACCAGCTACTGACCCTGTTATTTTGACCGAGCTCTCTTGTCCGTGGCAGTGACTGTGCCCTCGTGAACCATTGTCTTGTCTGTGCTTTACTGAGATACATACAACAACATCTTACCCATCTAGCACATAACGTTCTCAGAACCGTATGTTTCTAAGAGCTTGGTGAGAGCGTGGTTGTCTTATGGGTGTTTTGCACATAACCTACCCACAACTTTGTGGGAATGTTGCAGAACAGTTGCTTGGCTTTGGAACATTCTCAGCACAAAAATGACATAAAAGTTCAAACATGGTTAGATTTAATTAGAATGTTGGTAATGTTGTAGGAACGTTCTCCAACTGGTTTAACATGGGGAATATTCTCAAATAGTTCAGAGAATGTTAAGAAACAACATGGGAATTTCAGTACTTCAGCATAACGTTTCCTACAGGTTTCCTCGTGGTTCAATTTAAAATCATGTTCTCAGAACTTTAAGAACACTTTCCATAAGAAACACAAGAAAACATTAGTAACGGTCAAAGAATGTTCTGCGAATGTAATTTAAAAATACATACATTCTGTTCAAAGCATTAACAAAACTTTCTCTATCCTCTCTCTTGTTAAGTGTGTTCAGGTGTGTTGGCCGCGCCCAGTAATTGGCCACACCTGATCCTAATGAGTGCAGGTTTCCTTTGAAATGGGGTCTATTTGAATAGACTGAAATAGACCATCCTGGTGGCGCAGTGGACTTATTCAATGGATAGAGAATATACACTACATGACCAAAAGTATTTCGGACACATGCTCGTCGAACATCTCATTCCAAAATAATTGGCATTAATATGGAGTTGGTCTCCTCTTTGCTGCTATAACAGCCTCCACTCTTATGGGAAGGCTTTCCACTAGATGTTGGAACATTGCTGTGAGGACTTGCTTCCATTCAGCCACGAGCGTTAGTGAGGTCGGGCAGGCCTGGCTTGTAGTCGGCGTTCCAATTAATCCCAAAGGTTTTCGTTTGGGTTGAAGTCAGGGCTCTGTGCAGGCCAGTCAAGTTCTTCCACACCGATCTCGACAAACCATTTCTGTATGGACCTCGCTTTGTGCACGGGGGCATTGTCATGCTGAAAAAGGAAAGGGCCTTCCCCCAACTGTTGCCACAAAGTTGGAAGCACAGATTTGTCTAGAATGTCATTGTATGCTGTTGCGTTAAGATTTCCCTTCACTAGACATAAGGGGCCAAGCCCCAACCATGAAAAACAGCCCCAGACCATTATTTCTCCTCCACCAAACTTTACATTTGGCACTATGCATTTGGGCAGGTAACGTTTTCCTGGCATCCGCCAAAACCAGATTCATCCGTCGGACTGCCAGATGGTGAAGCGTGATCAATCACTCCAGAGAACGTGTTTCCACTGCTCCAGAGTCCAATGATATTTACGCGCTTCAGCACTTGGCAGTCCCGTTCTGTGAGCTTGTGTTGCCTACCATTTTGCGGCTGAACCGTTCTTGCTCCTAGACATTTCCACTTCACAATAACAGCACTTATTGTTGACCAGGGCAGCTCTGGTGTCACGTTGAAAGTCACTGAGCTCTTCAGCAAGGATATTCTACTGGCAATGTTTGTCTATGGAGATTGCATGGCTGTGTGCTCGATTTTATATACCTGTCAATAACAGATGTGGGTGAAATAGCCGAATTCACTAATTTGTATACATAGTGTAAGATCATAGGTTAGAATTTCCCTGACACCGTGCCACAATAAAAAATAAATGTGTTTGCAATTTTTAACTGTTTCTAAACAGTTAAAAACAGTTAACCCAAACTAAGCTAGCAGTGTAATTAAAAGTCTTATTGAAACATGTTCTCAGAACGTTATTTAATTACCTTCAAATTACCTATCATTTCTGTTCTCAGAAGATTAATAAAACTGCCCAGGAAAACTTTCAGGGAACCATAGTAAAACCTTATCAGAACCTCCTTGCAACCTAAAAATGTACATTCCCATAACAGGCAAAATTTTCATTTCCGTTCTCAGAATGTAAAAAAACCTTACGTATTACCAGTCAAGAAACGTATGGCTTCGTTCCCAGAACCAATGGGTAACCAAAAAATGACGCTCCAACAACTTCCAAGGAACCAAATGTGCTAGCTGTATCCACTCCCCCATCTCTCTGCATACAGTGTTTTTAGCAATCTGCTGCAATATGACAACTCTTGTTTTGATACAAGATAGAGTCCAACAACAGCCTTACCATTAGCAAAAAAAAAAGTTTTTAATGCATATACAGTACTTTGATAAACAAAGTGAAATTGAATGGTTGGTTGGTTGTGAGAGCTGATTCACCGTGATATCATCAAAGAGCATTACTGTAAACTGCTATTGTAATGTGAACAGGAACAGGAAAACAGGAAGTGCAGGAGAGCCTGCCTGTTACAATACATGTCACATTTCCCTGGGTGTCCATATGTTAGTCAGTTATCAGAGGGTTGATGATGCCCCTTTGCGTCTCTCACACCTTCACCCCGGCATCTTGTGTTCCATCAGTCAGGGGGCCATATGAGGAAGCACGGTAGCGTGGTGCGGCGTCTGTCTGTGTGTCCTGGCACTGGGGTTGTGTTGGTTGGCAGATTATGACTCAATATAGTAAAGAGATGGAGAGAGAGATGGAGAGAGATTGAGACTGCAGCATAACTGTGTCACTGGCTTTGACTGGCTAACTAGTCTACAGTACCTACCTGGTGCATTATCATGACTATCTATCTATCTATCTATCTATCTATCTATCTATCTATCTATCTATCTATCTATCTATCTATCTATCTATCTATCTATCTATCTATCTATCTATCTATCTATCTATTCAATTCAATTCAATTCAATTCAAGGGGCTTTATTGGCATGGGAAACATGTGTTAACATTGCCAAAGCAAGTGAGGTATCTATCTATCTATCTATCTGACTGTTGTAGTGGCTTCTGATGGAGGGAAAGGGACCTGACTGTTCTAACCTTGTCGAACTGTCACTAATACCTGGTTGGACTGGAATAAGGGATGAGAGAGAGTAATTAAAAATAGAAGTAGGAAGGTATGAGTGAAAGAGGGAAGATTGAGAGAGTGGAAGGGAAGGTAGTAAAATAGGTGAGTAAGAGAGAGCAGGAAAGGGGAGGAAAGCAGAGAAGAAGAATAAGAGAAATAAGGAGATGGAGAGAGAAGCAGAGAAGAGTGGAGGGAAGAAGAGAGGAGAACACAGGGGATGGGAGAGGAGAACAAGGGAGAGGAGAGTAGAGCAGATGAGATGAGAGGAGAGGAAAGGAATGGAGAGGATTGACCTTGAGAAAGGTCAGAGACACCTGCCTACTCTCTGAGATTGTCACCCAAGCAGCAGCCGCCTCCCTCCCTCGCTCCCATCATGCTGCAGGACTGACTGTGAGGAGGCAGTTGCTAGGGCAACCTCTATGGTTGCCATGGAGATTATTATGTGTGAAGGATCAGTCAGTAGGACACAGACTGAGGGGACTTGTCCGAATCGCACTGCGCCTGCTTGCACGTGACTGCCTCTGTTAGTAACAAAACACATTCCACTACCAGTCTTCAAGATCCGCTCATGTTTGGTTGAGATATCGCGACATGAAGTCTATGCAACATTACATTTTCTGTTTAGCCATATGGAACATATGTATCCTATTCATGCTCCGTGTCTTTTTCTCACCTGCATTCCAGCAGACATTGTGCAGGCAGGGTGTGTGACATCATCACCAAAAGACACAGAACGTGATGTAGGAAAAGGGCAGCTCTTCCACCATTGCTCCAACATGCTGTTGCTTTGTCAGGCTCCTGCAGTGGTTGCCTGTTGACAAGGTCACACCGTACTGTATGAAAGTTGTATAGTAAACCCATGTGTTCTTTAGGAATTCTATTTCACTATTTTACAGTAGATGTGTGATACATCAGTATCAAACACAATTCATATTTTGCTACATTGTTGACATTTTTGATTGAGGTTAGAGCCGATGTACAGTATTCGTTTTTGTTTACTGGTATGACCTGTATCCTGAATGAGGTATAGTGGTTCATATTAATAATAATCATTTGTTCTATTTCACACATACTCAAGTACGTATTACAGTTTTTGTCAGTCACGTTGGTGCAATTTTCACAAGTATGTGGTACATTTTCAACAGTCTAAGCACAAAAATCTAAACTCTAAGTACATTTTCAATTGTCTGAGTAGTACAACAAACAAATTCACAGTCACTTGTTCACTGCACCAAATCACTCCTTCAATTTGGAAGTGTATTCAATCTAAGTATCTGCTTTTCAAAATGCAATATTCACTGTACTTTTGATATGGTTTGTTAACAATACAATTACTATTATTTTTATTCAGCACTTCAAAAAGCGCCTAAAAAAGAAAGTATCTTAGTTAGTTAAAAATGGTAGTTAAAATAACGTAATGGTGAGCCTGATGTATTGATGACTAAACTAAATGTTCTCATGGTACTTCACGGAGAACAGATTTTGCATGAGTGACTCAAGGGTGAACGATGTGTTCAACTCCAATGAATGCACAATGAAAGGTTCTGAACATAAGATAGGGTGCATTACAAGTGTTATCAGGTTAGAGGTTTGTACTTAGAGTTTTGAAAAGAAACGACTTATACCTGAAACAATGTGCCACAGTGATTGAAAAAAAAACTTGAATGCGTATGTGTGAATTGGAAATGTGTGTTTTGTATATCCTAACTCCCCCTGAGACACCCAGGGAGCAATTAGGGTTAAGTGCCTTGCTCAAAGGTACAACGATCGATTTTTCATCTTGTCGGCTCGGGGATATGAACTAAATACCTTCCGGTTACTGTCCCAATGCTCTAACCACAGATAGAGCCAGATGTTTCACCAGATGTATAAATCTGAAGCCTCTGGTTGGAATTTCCACTCCCCACCAATACGTTTTGTAGACCGAACAGAGTGCACTAAGTTTTGTAGACCGAACAGAGTGCACTAAGTTTTGTAGACCGAACAGAGTGCACTAAGTTTTGTAGACCGAACAAAGTGCACTAAGTTTTGTAGACCGAACAGAGTGCACTAAGTTTTGTAGACCGAACAGAGTGCACTAAGTTTTGTAGACCGAACAGAGTGCACTAGGTTTTGTAGACCGAACAGAGTGCACCAAGTTTTGTAGACCGAACAGAGTGCACCAAGTTTTGTAGACCGAACAGAGTGCACCAAGTTTTGTAGACCGAACAGAGTGCACCAAGTTTTGTAGACCGAACAGAGTGCACTAAGTTTTGTAGACCGAACAGAGTGCACCAAGTTTTGTAGACCGAACAGAGTGCACCAAGTTTTGTAGACCGAACAGAGTGCACCAAGTTTTGTAGACCGAACAAAGTGCACTAAGTTTTGTAGACCGAACAGAGTGCACCAAGTTTTGTAGACCGAACAAAGTGCACTAAGTTTTGTAGACCGAACAGAGTGCACCAAGTTTTGTAGACCGAACAGAGTGCACTAAGCTTTGTAGACCGAACAGAGTGCACTAAGTTTTGTAGACCGAACAGAGTGCACTAAGCTTTGTAGACCGAACAGAGTGCACCAAGTTTTGTAGACCGAACAGAGTGCACTAAGTTTTGTAGACCGAACAGAGTGCACTAAGTTTTGTAGACCGAACAGAGTGCACTAAGCTTTGTAGACCGAACAGAGTGCACTAAGTTTTGTAGACCGAACAGAGTGCACTAAGTTTTGTAGACCGAACAGAGTGCACTAAGTTTTGTAGACCGAACAGAGTGCACTAAGTTTTGTAGACCGAACAGAGTGCACTAAGTTTTGTAGACCGAACAGAGTGCACTAAGTTTTGTAGACCGAACAGAGTGCACTAAGCTTTGTAGACCGAACAGAGTGCACTAAGTTTTGTAGACCGAACAGAGTGCACTAAGTTTTGTAGACCGAACAGAGTGCACTAAGCTTTGTAGACCGAACAGAGTGCACTAAGTTTTGTAGACCGAACAGAGTGCACTAAGTTTTGTAGACCGAACAGAGTGCACTAAGCTTTGTAGACCGAACAGAGTGCACTAAGCTTTGTAGACCGAACAGAGTGCACTAAGTTTTGTAGACCGAACAGAGTGCACTAAGCTTTGTAGACCGAACAGAGTGCACTAAGCTTTGTAGACCGAACAGAGTGCACTAAGCTTTGTAGACCGAACAGAGTGCACTAAGCTTTGTAGACCGAACAGAGTGCACTAAGCTTTGTAGACCGAACAGAGTGCACTAAGCTTTGTAGACCGAACAGAGTGCACTAAGTTTTGTAGACCGAACAGAGTGCACTAAGTTTTGTAGACCGAACAGAGTGCACAAAATTTTGTAGATGTGATCCTTTGACAAAGTTTTTTTTAAATTACGTTGTTTACAAGCAGTGCAAGGGTGAATTGAGTTGATGCACAAGCACATGCTAGAACGGGCCAATGGGATGTTGTTAGCTCGTGCTTGGCTCTGCCAACCACCTTGCTTGTTCTGCCCGCTATGCTTCATCTGCTCCCATTGAAAATGACACAGATGAACTATCTTGGGTTAGTTATAAATATCTTTGCTCTAACCACCAGGCTACCTGCTGCCCATTGTTTTGTTTTTCAAAACAATGTGTTCAATGTATTTTGCTAAAAAGGGATTTGTACAGATTTCCTTTCTAATGGACTATGATGTGCTATTTTTGGCATGGTATGAAATCCAGTGGAAACATGGGCCTACTGTATACATATAAAAAGAGTGGGGTCTCATTTTGACTTTGGATTGTGCAGAAGTTGCTTGTTTGTTATTTTGTATATATATTTATTTAAAAATATGTTATGTAGCAGCTTTCTCTCCATATTTGTGGTTTTTCAACAGTACTACTCTGAGGCCAAGTGTAGCTTTGTGTCCAAGACTTTCCAGTTGTAACATTATTTCAGGGACACTATTCAAGCAATACCTCTAACTTCTGTCTTCCCCTGTTCTTGGTAATAATATAATGCTCTGCCTCTCTCCATCTCATTCTTCCTTTCGCCATCCCTCTCTCCATCTCTCTCTCCATTTCCTCCCCCAGTTTAAGAGGATGTTGAACCGGGAGCTATCTCACCTGTCAGAGATGAGTCGTTCAGGGAACCAGGTGTCTGAATACATCTCCACTACCTTCCTGGGTGAGTCACACACCTCCCCTTTCACCTGCACTCCTGACTGGGTCTCTGTCTGTCTTCTATCCCTTATACACCTCAGTCCTCTATCCTCTAGAAAACTAACCAGAGCTCTATGTATGTGGCTCTGGTCAAAAGTAGTGCACTATATGGCTGCCATTTAGAAAAAGGGTTATATTTTAGTTAATACTGACCAGTATAATGCATTTTTGTTATTTAACCTTTATCCACACTGTTAACCCCAATGTGCTGTCATTACTCAAAACTTTTGAGGAAACACGTTGAACTTAATATATCTGAGTACAGTTACTTAAAGTGATTTTGTATTTCTTAATCAAACTGATAGAGTTACTGTGCGCTTGTAGGGTGTCCTGATTTGAGTTGTATCAGAGTAACGCCCACTTTAAGCCACGCCCCCAATATAATTTCCCAGTGTACCTTGCCTTTTTGAGTGAATTGTGGAATCATCACCCATGACTGTATTTGGTAGTGACAGAAACATGGTTGTGGAATTCGTTCATTTTCAGTCCTATGGCCTTCCGCAAGTGAATTCCTAGGTAAATGTTATCATTATAATTGAACATTACATATCTCATAAGGCCTTATTTTGAGGCCTAGATTTACTCTAATACAGTGGCTTGAAACTCATGGTTGACAGGCCACATCAGGCCTGCAAGTAAGGTTGCAAAATTCAGGGAACTTTCCCAAAATTCCCAGATTTTCCCCCAAAAAATAGAGGTTGAAGAATTTCCAGGAATCTTCTAACCCAGATTTCTGGAAAACATACCAGACTTTTGCAACCCTACCTGCAAGACACTTTATGCTGGCTTGCAAAATGACATGTAATTCCTATTGGAATCCAGCCAGAGTTAGGCTATCCAACAGTAGAAATGTGTTAGGAACAGTGTGAGGAGACTACCTAAGCCATTTAAATTGGAACAACCATTTCTGTAATGGGCGCAAAAAATCTAATCAAATGATTGGATTAGTTTAGAAAAAAATGTATGTTATTTAACTGTGTGTAACATAAGATTAATCAATCAATCACTCAATGTGCATGCAAAAACACAGATATTAAAAACAATTCCCAAAAATCAACCTGCAGTAGAGCATGCTGGGAGAAAAGTTAATTTGTTGTCGTATCTTTAGAAAATTGAGTTAATGTGATTTCGTAAGTTCAACTTACTAGAAGTATTTGAGTTAAAAGGCCTTGGGGTTTACAGTGCAGGCAGTCATTTAGACTCGGGTCTCTTTACAAGTGAGCCCAGTAATGATGCATACTATAGAGATATAGCACACTATAGCCTTTATAATAATAAGTTATAAATGCATGCTTATAACAAGCATTCAAAAGTATTGTAATTAACCTCTGACCTCCATGTCTCCTCCAGATAAGCAGAATGAGGTAGAGATCCCGTCTCCGACCCTGCGGGAACGGGAACGGGAGCGGGAGCGGGACAAGCCCATGTGTCATATCAGTGGAGTGAAGAAGCTGACACACAGCTCCAGCCTGTCCATCAACACCACCATGCCACGCTTCGGAGTCAAGACGGAACAGGAGGACGCACTGGCCAGGGTACTGTATACCTGTACTGGATCTGGGATCTGTGGACCCTTACACATACTCACACATGAACACTCAGTCACTTCGAAGATGATTTAAAATGACATATCCTGCAGAGACCCAGCGAAAAAAAGCTTTTTGAATTATTACTTTTTTGGGGGTGAAATAAACATTTTACTATATTTATTTTATTACTTATTTTATTGTATGTGCACTGTAGAGGATATTATGAAGAGGTTAATATTTGTAAAATTTTACATTACAGTAAATATGTGTACAGTAGGTGAAAAACACAGGATATTTATACACAAGCTCTTATTTAATGTGAGAAAAAATATATTACACTGCTCTGAAAACTCACCAAACTATTCCACAGATACACTATATATACAAAAGTATGTGGACACTCCTTCAAATTAGTGGATTTGGCTATTTCAGCCACACCCGTTGCTGACAGGTGTGTAAAATCAAGCACACAGCCATGCAATCTCCATAGACAAACATTGGCAGTATAATTGCCTTACTGAAGAGCTCAGTGACTTTTAATGTGGCACCGTCATTGGATGCCACCTTTTCAACAAGTCAGTTAGTCAAATGCCCTGCTAGAGCTGCACCAGTCAACTGTAAGTGCTGATATTGTGAAGTGGAAATGTCTAGGAGCAATAACGGCTCAGCCACAAAGTGGTAGGCCACACAAGCTCACAGAATGGGACTGCTGAGTACTGAAGCACGTAGCGTGTAAAAATCGTCTGCCCTCGGTTGCAACACACTACCGAGTTCCAGGCCCCTTAGTTCCAGTGAAAGGAAATCTTAACACTACAGCATACAATGACATTCAAGACGATTCTGTGCTTCCAACTTTGTGGCAACAGTTGGGGGAAGGCCCTTTCCTGCTTCAGCATGACAATGCCTCCGTGCACAAAGCGAGGTCCATACTGAAATGGTTTGTTGAGATCGGTGTGGAAGAACTTAACTGGCCTGCACAAAGCCCTGACATCAACCTCAGGGAACACCTTTGGGATGAATTGGAACGCCGACTGCGAGCCAGGCCTAATCGCCCAACATCAGTGCCCGACCTCAATAATGCTCTTGTGGCTGAATGGAAGCAAGTCCCCACAGCAATGTTCCAACATCCTAGTGGAAAGCCTTCCTAGAAGAGTGGAGGCTGTTATAGCAGCAAAGGGGAGACCAACTCCATATTAATGCACATGATTTTGGAATGAGACGTTCGACAAGAGCAGGTGTCCACATAATTTTGGTCATGTACTGTATTTACTTACTGGAAACAATTTGAATATCAAACTCACAAAAATTATGATTACACAATTACATGCATGTACTTTCTTCTTTAAATAAAATGTGCTAAATTGAGATTGCAGCCATTTAAAAAAAAACAGGATGAGAAAGTACAAAGTCACACCCCCCACATGATATCATTGAATACCCCAGAATGTCCTCTCAAAGGTACAACAGGACTTAACAAAGTGGCATGTATGGCCTCAGAGATACGGCCCAAAAAATCAATCTCCATTAGAGTGGACAAAAATGAATTGATTTCATTTATTGATGGGTCTCTGAAGGGATTAATATGTCAAGTCAAATTCTGGGTATGTGTAAATTTACTTGGCAAATAAAGGTGATTCTGTTTCTGATTCTGATGTCTGTTGACCAGGAGCTGGATGACTTGAATAAGTGGGGCCTTAATATCTTTCGTCTGGCTGAGTTCTCCAATAATAGGCCTCTCAGCTGCATCATGTTCGCCATCTTCCAGGTGGGTGAAAAGCAGTGGTTTTATCCATTAGATTTTCAGTAAGAGTGGTCATATAGACTTAATGTAGACTTTGCTGTTCATATACGTGTATAGGATCCTGAGTGTTTGTGTGACACTGTGTTTTCCTTCCCTGTAGGAGAGGGATCTGTTGAAGACGTTTCGAATCCCTGTCGACACTTTTGTGACCTATGTTATGACCCTGGAGGACCACTACCATGCCAACGTGGCCTACCACAACAGCCTCCACGCCGCTGACGTCACACAGTCCACCCATGTCCTGCTGTCCACACCGGCTCTGGACGTAAGAACCAAATTTCACCACACACTGAGCCTATGTCTAACAACAGCTAACTTGAAGCACACAGCTGCACTCTAACTGCCATCGCACATTCATGTCCTGTAGGCTGTTCTAAAACGTGATTGGTTACACTGTGTTCTATCTCTCTCTCTGTCAGGCTGTGTTCACTGATCTGGAGATCCTGGCTGCGTTATTTGCTGCTGCCATCCATGATGTGGATCATCCTGGCGTGTCCAACCAGTTCCTCATCAACACCAGTGAGTCCTTACAATGGAGAAAGGAGGAGACAGGATGCTGTACTGCATTATAACTGCATTATAACTTAATAAAGCTCCCTGAACCACATCTCAGTTGAGCTTAGCTTACTAGTCAGTGTAGCACAGCTAATAACATAAAAAGAAAATGCCAGAGTCAGCACTGTAATGTGAAAATGGTACTAGTGGGGTGTGTCTACAGGTCCTCTGACCTAGTATGTGTTCTGTACTGACCCGCTGTGTTCTGTCTGTCCTCTCCCCCAGACTCGGAGCTGGCTCTGATGTACAACGATGAGTCAGTCCTGGAGAACCACCACCTAGCCGTGGGCTTCAAGCTGCTCCACGAGGACAACTGTGACATCTTCCAGAACCTCAGCAAGAGGCAGAGACAGAGCCTGCGCAAGCTCGTTATCGATATGGTGAGGCTCCTGCCACTCACACTCACCCACTAATGGGCTGCTCTGCTGGCTCAGTAAGGGGCGGGGCTTATAAGAGTTATTTAAATGTTATTTTCTGATGTTTTTTATGTTTTTGTTTGACCTCCTCCTTTAATTGACCTCTCAAGGTGTTGGCGACGGATATGTCCAAGCACATGAGTTTGCTGGCTGATCTGAAGACCATGGTGGAGACGAAGAAGGTGACCAGTTCAGGAGTGCTCCTGCTCGACCACTACAATGACCGCATCCAGGTGAGCTTTCCCCTCTGACCTCTAAACATATGCCCTGCAGAAAAAATGGTACTCCAAACTCAAATTGAAGCTGGAGAAAATTCACAACGCCTACCGTGCACTGGTGATACCTGACCTTATGTGTGTGTCTGCAGGTGCTGAGGAACATGGTGCACTGTGCGGACCTAAGTAACCCCACCAAGCCCCTGGTCGTGTACAGAGAGTGGACTGAGCGCATCATGGAGGAGTTCTTTAGACAGGGGGACAAGGAGAGGGAGAGAGGCATGGAGATCAGCCCTATGTGTGACAAACACACTGCTTCTGTGGAGAAGAGTCAGGTTAGGAAACAGGATAGGATACACACAACACACATTTTGGGATCACTTTCAAAGTAATTCTAAAAGCTTAATGCTTATATATGCTTTCTTAATAATTATTGATGTTTATAAATGTCATCTCATGTTGCTTACACAAATTCCTTAGCCGTGTAATGTGCTTGTTATTAGTGTGATGTTCGTTAGTGTGTTTGATTCTCCTGGTGTTGTGTGCTGTAGGTGGGCTTCATCGACTACATCGTGCACCCTCTGTGGGAGACGTGGGGGGACCTGGTGCACCCTGACGCCCAGGACATCCTGGACACTCTGGAGGACAACAGGGACTGGTACCAGAGCACCATCCCCCAGAGCCCCATCTCCCCAGCCCCAATCCCCCTCGGCCCAGACAAGAGGCTCAACGCCTGCATCGACAAGTTCCAGTTCAAGCTCACCTTGGATGACGACACGGAGGGAGGACAGGAGGAGGAAGAAGAGGAGGAGGAGGAGGAGGTGAAAACCACCCCCAATCACATGGTGCTTGACTGCAGTCAGGGAGAGGAGGAAGACAAGAAAGAAGAGGAGGAAGGAGAGGACGTGGTAAAGGATGAAAGGGAAGGAGACATCATCGAGGAGGAAGGGGAAGTAGGGATGGAGGAGGAGGAGGTGGAGGAGGAGGAGGAGGAGAAGAGGGGAGTTCTTCAGCGAGCTCAGTCAGGGGTGGAGATACTCTCTGACACAAGCCCCGTGGAGGACGAGGAGGAGGAAGACTCCTCCTCACCAGCTGATGACACATGAGTTCCGCTCCTCTCTCCCTGGCCACACCCCACATGCACACACCCCGCCCCTGTTGTCCATCCTTTATTTCCGATGGTCAACACCCAAGATCAAATAAGACTGCATAGACAATAGACCTTTAAATCTATTTTTCAAAAAGGGAACACAAATAATATTGCTTAAAGAAAAGCTATTTACACAGCAACTGTAGATTTGGAGTGGGAGCTGGAGGTGTTTCTTCCAGCTGATGCTTTGAGGAACTGCTATGAGGACAAAGAGTAACATAGAGAAGCATTAATAATGGGCCATTGAAGACAGTGTAGCACTGGAACTGAAACACACACACATAAACATGCACAAACTCACCTCCACACGCAAACACACCTCACTCACACTTCGAGAAAAAACTCTGAAGTCTACACACGAGAATGTGTGTGTTTGTGTGTTTGCGCGTGCCTATGTGTGCGTGTGTGTTTAGAGGACTCTGATTGGTAACGAATCTCTTTGGAAAAAGCCATCTCTATATGGAGTATTAACTAGCGTCAGTCAGTATTACTAGTTCATGTTTGTTAGAATTCAATGAGTGACTTATTTTCCATTTCTGTCGGAAAGAAAACTACAGATATCTATCTATAGAGGAGGAGTGGAGCGAGAAAAGAAGAGAGGATTAAGTTTAATAAAGAAAGGAAGATGCTGTGATGAGGGGACCTGAGGGTCCCGCCTCCATTTTCCCATTTTCCCTTTATGAAGAAGTGCTACCGGTGCAAGATGGCTGTGTGCCTTTCTGGAAACACCAGCTCCTGAAACATGGAGCTGTCGTGAAGCAATGCATCGTGGGACAGAAGTGTCGGCTTTTGTCTTCATTTTTGATTGTCTCTTGTTCAAAGATCTATTGTAACTGTTCATGATTTAATGTGTGTGTGTGTGTGTGTGTGTGTGTGTGTGTGTGTGTGTGTGTGTGTGTGTGTGTGTGTGTGTGTGTGTGTGTGTGTGTGTGTGTGTGTGTGTGTGTGTGTGTGTGTGTGTGTGTGTGTGTGTGTGTGTGCGTGTGTGTGTGTGTCACATGCTCAGTCCGTTTCTGTGGTGACAGGTTTTCAGCTGTAAGTCTTCCTTTGTTGCTTTTCAAGTTGATGAGACGTTTCAGAACTCATAGATAAGGAGCAGTCACTACCACTACACCACCACACCTGCTGCTTGTACACTCTCCAGTTTTTACATACAAAAATTATTTTTCTTTTTTACTTTCTGAGGATAAGCCATGTGATACTTTACAGTGTATGTTCTGCCTGTTTTCTATTTATTATCGTTTTGGCTAAATATGTTTGAAGGATTAGGATAATATCATCAGCAGCACAAATTCACATTCCACCTCTTACCCACTCACACTGTATTTATTCACCAGTCTCTTCTCGCTTACTGCATCAGTTGTCACCAAAGCAACAGATTGGAAACTGATGAGGTTAGAGATGCTTTGACGGGGCAGACTGAGAGGATTTTGTCAGGGTGATTTTAGGATTGGAGGGAATCGAAAGAACGAGCTTGGCCAGAAAGGAGGCTGTTCAGACAGTCACACACAGCCATTCTTGTTACGTTTTAAGCTTTTCTGCCTTAATGTCAAATGCAGGATACATACCTGCCACTATGTAGATTTATAAAATAAATTCTAAATATCCTAGTATATTTATACCATGTCTGTATGCCTCTATCTGTGAGTGTCTGTGTGTCTATACACAATGTACCCAGCATCTGCATATGGTCAGGAACATTTTATGGCCAATATTAAGAATGTGTTGTGTCAGTTACGAGGGCACAATAAATAGGCCAATTTAGCTCCAGGGAATGCAGGTCAAATGAGTGGTAAACATATAGATGTTGCAGACCGGATGTAGAGTAAGTATATTTTCTCACAATACTTTTTCTGGTTGAAAATAATGTCTCTCTTGGGCTGAGTAAATGTCTGATGTTATATATATATATATATATAGTAGTAGTAGTAGTAGTAGTAGTAGTAGTAGTAGTAGTAGATGAGAGAGTAGTAGTAGTAGTAGTAGTAGTAGTAGTAGTATATATATATATATATATATATATATATATATATATATATATATATATATATATATATGAGAGAGAGAGAGAGAGAGAGAGAGAGAGAGAGAGAGAGAGAGAGAGAGAGAGAGAGAGAGACACTAGCTAGCTAGCTTTTTCTTGTAATGTGTTGTGTGTCATCACTCACTAGAGTCACCATCCTGGCTGTATGAGGTCATGGTCACAGGATTGATCAGCACACAGCTTGAATCGGTCTCAGTTTGACTTGGAGTTGTTCACAGGGTAAAAAACAACAACATAAGTATAGCTGGTTTCTGCTGGTCGGTAACGTAGCTCGTCTAAAGAACAGCCTGTGCCTGATGGAACAGAGGCCTGAGATCCGTCCAGTCCAGCTCTGTGATTGGCTGGAGCAGCATTGCGGTGTCACCGCACAGGCCTTTAATTGTTGGAATGGGAATCCAACGTTACTGTCTCAGTACCTGGAGAAGGAGATTCCCTTGAAGCTTCCCCATGTCTTTGAAGATATATGGCTTTGTTTATCTGGATTTTTGTTTTTTCATGAGCTATAAAAACAAATAAATATTTAATTGCCATTTTAACACAATACTGTAGCGCTCATTTCTTATTAAGAAATTATTCAGTTGATGAATTGCTGCCATTCTTTTTAAATATTGAAAAGAAAACCATGGAAAATACCACAAGTGTTTTCTTTGAACAGTTTGTGTACAGTTTTTATTTTTGTATCATTCTGGTGGATGGTCTAGAAACGAAACTATAATGACATATTGATAATATAACTCTTAGCATTATCACAGCTTGTTTTGTATGTTTTGTAATGTTGGATTGTAAATTAGAAATTTATTCAGGTCATTATCATTTATAATTAACCATGTTTAGTTATAAGAAAATAACTAAATCAGTAAAACACTACTGGCCACACCATCACGCTTTCCTTCTCTTTTTCTCTCCTCATCTTTCCTCTGTCTTTCTCTTTTGTGCTATCATTTTTCTCACACATAGAAGTGTGTAAATTTCATTATTAGATTAATTAGATGGATTGGATGAATCAGGATTAGATTAATCATCAGAAAAATGAAAATATTTTGTACCAGAACTTTATTTTAAGGGAGGATGTAGGGTAGACAATGTGGTTTTAAAGTAATATGTGGGTACAGTATGTGTTTGTTGGAGGATTTGGTAGTTATGTCTCTCACTGGTTCCGTTGGACCTGGTTTCAAGCCTTAGTTTTTTTCTATTGTGCTATTCCATGTTTGCCCATTCCATATTGCTCAAGTCATAATCAATGAAAACTATTCATTATCAATATGCCATGTAGGAGTGATTGTGAGTAATTGACAGATGTGTATGGCTGAAGCGAGAGGTAAAAAACAAGAGGGTTCTGAGAGAGACATTGCGTAGCCATTTTGAAATGAGCTCCACCTCCACTTCTTGGTCAGTTTTGTCATATTAGACTTCATCCGAGAAATATTATCTGGGCTTTAATCCATGTGTTACTTGTTCACAAGTTAGGAAAATTATATAAATGGAAAAAACACCATGAAATGATTGTAATATTTGTAAATTATATTGCTGTAATGTGTAAAATGTGTCCAAGTTATTTTTTATTATATTATTTTTATGAAAGGTTTTCTTCTGAGAGAACTGAGGTGTTATTTTGTGAATAAAATGCATTTAATAAGCAAACAGCTATATAATACAATTATATATCAGTATATTTTTATTTTATTTCACTGTTCGGTACTGTAAAGTGTGTTAAAATTACAAATAAAGGAAGATTTTTTATAATATAAGCAAAGAGGAATAGCCTACTGGCTTGTATTTGTTGTCTGTGTAGACTACTGTGTGTGCTTAATAATGGTATCAGAGATTATAAAAAAGGAGTAGACTAAAAGGTCAAGGTCTTCAATAGTCTGGTTTATTGTGGTTTATAAAGTGAATGTGAATACTATGCTTCCACACCATATTTTTATTTCGAGAGAATCAATGTATGAGTAGGCCTACATGTTTATCAAAGACTATCTAAGCGATTAGTAAGAATGGGCTACAGAGACTTCCATTGCACACCATGAGGATTCTCAATACATATGATAAGCCCTATTGCAGGAATTGATGGACTCATTTCAGCCTGACAGTTTCAGGCTATCTAATTATTTGGCTTGCCTTGATCATAGCTACCTCTCTTATAATTATGAAGTATTTTCAGTGGTGGAAAAAGTACCATATTATCTTACTTGAGTAAAACTAAAGATTTCTTAACCTCTTATGGCTGAGATCGGCTAAGATCCCGTTAACGGGATCGATTTGACAACAACCAGTGAAAGTGCAGGGCGCCAAATTCAAACAACAGAAATCTCATAATTAAAATTCCTCAAACATACAAGTATTTCACACCATTTTAAAGATAAACGTTTTAAAGTCTCCGATTTCAAAAAGGCTTTACCACGAAAGCACACCAAACGATTATGTTAGGTCAGTACCTAGTCACAGAAAAACACAGCCATTTTTCCAGCCAAAGAGAGGAGTCACAAAAAGCAGAAATAGAGATAAAATGAATCACTAACTTTTGATGATCTTCATCAGATGACACTCATAGGACTTCATGTTACACAATACATGTGTGTTTTGTTCGATAAAGTTCATATTTATATCCCAAAATCTCAGTTTACATTGGCGCGTTATGTTCAGTAATGTTTTGCTTCCAAAACATCTGGTGATTTTGCAGAGAGCCACATCAATTTACAGAAATACTCATCATAAATGTTAATGAAAATACAAGTGTTATGCATGGAACTTTAGATAAACTTCTCCTTAATGCAACGGCTGTGTCAGATTTAAAAAAAGCTTTACCGAAAAAGCACACCATGCAATAATCTGAGTACAGTGCTCAGACACAAAACCAAGCCATACAGATACCCGCCATGTTGTGGAGTCAACAGAAGTCAGAAATAGCATTATAAATATTCACTTACCTTTGATGATCTTCATCAGAATGCACTCCCAGGAATCCCAGTTCCACAAAAAATGTTTGTTTTGTTCGCTAAAGTCCATAATTTATGTCCAAATACCTCCTTTTTGTTTGCGTGTTGAGTTCACAAATCCAAACTCACGACGCGTGGGCAAGTCCAGGCGAAAGATCAGATGAAAAGTTCAAAAAGTTATATTACAGTTCTTAGAAACATGTCAAACGATGTATAGAATCAATCTTTAGAATGTTTTTAACATTAATCTTCAATAATGTTCCAACCGGAGATTTCCTTTGTCTTTAGAATAGCAATGGAACGCAGGTCGCTCTTACGTGAGTGTGCGTGATCAGCTCATGCCACTCTGGCAGACCTGTTACTCAATCAGCTCTCATTCACCCCCACTTCACAGTAAAAGGATCAAACAAGGTTCTAAAGACTGTTGACATCTAGTGGAAGCCTTAGGATGTGCAATATGACCCCATAAACACTGTATATTTGATAGGCAATGACTTGAAAAACTACAAACCTCAGATTTCCCACTTCCTGGTCGAATTGTTTCTCAGGTTTTTGCCTGCCATATGAGTTCTGTTAAACTCACAGACATCATTCAAACAGTTTTAGAAACTTCAGAGTGTTTTCTATCCAAATATACTAATAATATGCATATATTAGCAACTGGGCCTGAGTAGCAGGCAGTTTACTCTGGGCACCTTATTCATCCAAGCTACTCAAAACTGCCCCCAGCCATAAGAAGTTTTAATAGAGAATTACTCAAGTAAAAGTGAAAGTCACCCAGTAAAAGAGTACTATGGTAGTATTTGGTTTTAAATATACTGAAGTATCGAAAGTTAAAGTATAAATCATTTCAAATTCCTTATTTTAAGCAAACCAGACGGCACTATTTTCTTGTTTTTTAAATTTACAGACAGCCAGGTGCTATCTCCAACATTCAGACATAATTTACAAATTAAACATGTGTGTTTAGTGAGTCCGCCAGATCAGAGGCAGTAGGGATGACCAGGGATGTTTTCTTGATAAATGCATATATTGGACCATTTTCCTGTCCTGCTAAGCATTCAAAATGTAACGAGTACTTTTGGGTGTTAGGAAAAACGTATGGAGTAAAAAGTAAAAAAAAATCTTTAGGAATGTAGTGAACTAAAAGTTGTCAAAAATGTACATAGTAAAGTACAGATACGCCAAAAAACTACTGAAGTATTTTTACTTAAAACCTCTACGGGATCGGTGTCACCCCCGTGGGACAGTTGATCTAACATAGGCTAATGTGATTAGCATGAGATTGTAAGAAAATAAAAAAATCCCAGGACATAGACATATCTGATATGGGCAGAAAGCTTAAATTCTTGTTAATCTAACTGCACTGTTAAATTTACAGTAGCTATTACAGTGAAAGAATACCATGTTGTTTGAGGAGAGTGCACAATTATGAACTTGAAAATGTATTAATAAACCAGTTAGGCACATTTGGGCAGTCTTGATACAACATTTTGAACAGATATGCAATGGTTCATAGGATCAGTCTACAAATTTGCACATACACTGCTTCCATCTAGTGGCCAAAATCTAAATTGCGCCTGGGCTGGAATAATACATTATGACCTTTCTCTTGCATTTCAAAGAAGATGGTACAAAAAAATGTATTGTCTTTTACCAGATCTAATGTGTTATATTCTCCTACATTAATTTCACATTTCCACAAACTTCAAAGTGTTTTCTTTCAAATGGTATCAAGAACATGCATATCCTTGCTTCAGGTCCTGAGCTACTGGCAGTTAGATTTGGGTATGTCATTTTAGGCAAAAAAAAAAAAATACGTGTACTTTATACCACTAAGTAAAATACTAAGTATTTTGACAGACACACGTCTGCAACCTCAAATCCACATAACATGGCCAAAAGAGGTTCTCCACCCTACCCTCTCTGACATGGCTGCTTCCAACGCATTACCCATCATGCACCGCGCCACAAGTATTCTCCAATCACAGGTCGGATATGAAAGCTAGTCCAATCAGAGGAAAATACTACAGTACATGAGCGCACGAGACGTTTCCTGAAGCATTGCGGAAGAGAGGTAATGAATGATTAGTCATATTTTTACAATTTTATTGTGAACATGATACTTTATTGCATATACAACATTCATAAATATTGTTCAAAAGGAAGTTTTCCCGCGTTAAATCAAGACCGGTGATAGCTAGCTGCTACTACTGTAGTCCTTCATCAGCTAACTTACTTAGCTAAGTTAACGTTAACTATCGTTAAGTTACATGTATTGAATTATGACTAAATGATTCTGAGAATGTCGTTCTAACGCATTGTATCAGAGGTTTCATATGGGGCCGACTGTCTCAATGTTGTGAATGATGGTGCGTCTGAGGACTAGCTGTATTGGGTTCAAGTAACGTTACTTTGTCTAATACCTTGAGTTATGTTTGCAGGAGCGCCGCGAATTCCTGAAAGTTTAACGTTAGCTGGTTCCAGTTGATACTGCATCATGTCTTGTGCGCTTCTACTGTTGTTAATGAGCTTGGCTTTGGCGATGGGCACTGGCGCAGCGGTGGAGATCCAGCGTCCACGCGGAGTACCACTATCTAGTGAGTTGGCATCTGATTCTAACCCGAATTCAGACAAATAACGTTATGGTTCTTATCACTGCCAGTGAGGTAGGCCTAGTCCATGGCAGTCTATGCTATTTTAGCTGTCAGAATCCCATTGTGAGCATGGATTTTAACCTGGTAGGTGTGCATTGTATCTCAGATGAGCTCTTATGTACCCAACCCTTACCTGTCCCCATCGATCCTGACAGAGAGACAGTTCTATGAGGAGAACAAGCCCTTTACCTGTTTGGATGGCTCCAGCACCATCCCCTTTGACCGGGTCAACGATGACTACTGCGACTGTATGGATGGCTCAGATGAACCAGGTACAGTATCGCTCACTTCTCATCAGTAAAGCCAGACTGAACCCACTATCAAGACACTACACACTACTGTGCACAGTTATCACTAAGGTCTTGACTGTAGTGAATGTCTGCATTTTTTTCACAGGTACTGCTGCCTGCCCCAACGGCAGCTTCCACTGCACCAACGCTGGCTTCAGACCCGCCTTCATCCCTTCCTCCCGGATCAACGACGGCATCTGTGGTAAGGACATGGTCACAGTATCTTTCCATGGATCAGTCGTCCCGTTCTCACATAATTCTTTGTGTTCTCTCCTCAGACTGCTGTGACACGACAGACGAGTACAACAGTGGTGCCACTTGTCAAAACACCTGCAGGTGAGCAGTAGTAAAACGTACAGCATTCTGCAAACATTTAATATTGACTACAACACTAACATTGGCCTTTGTGTTGGCAAACGATTCCTCCAGTGTGTGCCCAGTATGTGTGTGTGTGAAGACTAATTCTGTTGGCTGTGTGACCCCTAGGGAGATGGGGCGCAAGGAGAGGGAGAGTCTGCAGATAATGGCTGAGATCACCAAGGAAGGCTTTATGCTCAAACAACAACTGATACATGAAGCTAAAAGGGGACAGGAGGACAAACGGGTGAGTGACTAACCAACCAAAGGGTGTGAAAAGGGTAGTAGATTTATTTGGGGTTGGTTAGGCAGATGAATTGGCTAGGGCCTATACAGAGACCATTTCATATATAGAGCGATTGGTATAAATCCTTGCCGTTGAACGTGTTCATGAAATGACAAGACTTATGTTTGTTTCAAATGGTTTTTGTAAATACTTCCATCCATGTGTTTGTGCAGGGCAAGTTGACTGAGCTGCAGGGTAGTAAGAAGGGTCTGGAGGGGAAGGTGGAGGCTCTGAGGACTGTGAAAGAAACAGAGGAGGATCCAGAGAAAAAGGCTAAAGAGCGCCACCTGAAGTCTTGGGAGGGTAAGTACACTGGAAGGCATTATCTCTCTGCTTTTAACCTATGCACATCATACATTCTCTCAATGTATTTGTTTTCTTCACACACAAAAAAGGTGCTTTTGTGCTGTTTGGTAAAACCAAGATATTTAAGTATATTCTTATAGTTAAAAAACAGATGTTGTGAAATGCCCAGTGCTAATTGTCTCCAGTCAGATTTTTTTCAACATCTTTGGTGATTTGGAAGTCAATTACAAAAGTCCTGTTGAAGATTTCTCTTTCTAGATTGTATGTGATTGATTTGATTTGGTCTGTTTCAGAAAAAAAAGAACTCATCGGTATGGAGAAGGACAAAACTAGAATGGCTGAGGCTTTTCTGGAGCTGGATGATGACGCAGATGGCTAGTGAGTGTGTAGTGTTAACTGTCAGCGTTGGCGACATTCCGAGATATTTCAGTGTGATTCAGTGAGTGACTAATACGGTGTTTTTGTTATTCCCAGTGTTTCTGTGGCTGAGCTGCAGTCCCATCTAGAGCTGGATCCAGATTCAAATGGCTCTCTGACAGAAACAGAGACTCAGGTAAGATCATCTTCCTCGCCTCTCTTCCTCCCCCTCAAGAGAAGACAGGGATGCAAACTAGTGTCATTTTGGCGATATTTGCCGTTTTGAATCCAAAATAGGTGACCTATGTGATTCGTGTAGATCCAATGAGAAAAGTTTGGGCGGCGGGGGGCTTTGGATGACTACTGGCTGTATGCGAACGAGTGACGCGCGTTTGGAGAAATACTGTCTGTATCCAAGGTTCAGCCAATCGTTCACATAACAACAGAATGCAGCACGCTACTGAAGAGAGAAAAGACAACCAATTTGCTAGTTACAGCATCAGCGCCCGCTCTGGAAAAGGAATGGAAAGGCAGTTGGCCAGTTAACTTATAGCAGCGCGTCTCCTGAACGATATCGAAGAGGTAGGTGAGAAGCCTGACCACGGAGATGGGGGTGAGAAGGGGATGATGCGTACTTCATGAGCTGTAACTGAAAAATAACTGGCATTTGGAAAGTTTGAGGTGAGGGGGAAAGTGTGGTGGAACAAGTATTGTTAGCATTGTTAAGGATCTTTCCGTTAGCTAGCCAGAGAAATGTTGAGCAACATTAGCCAACTTGACTGATCAAATAATTGAGTTTATGGTGTGAAATTTAGCTGGCTAATAAAGTCCAGCAGCTAACGTTAGCTAGCTAACGTTACAACATCAGATGAGCTAACGTTAGTAACCTAACCAATTTGCTATAGTATTAACTGTTAGCGTTATACGACTCCTTGCCGTTTCTCAAGTTATAAGTTAACGCGTTAGTTGCTTACTGGACCCTGGCAATCTGTGAAATGTTAACTAGCTAACAAACTAACTATTATCTGTGAACTAATGTTTTCCCTCTACAGTAACTATGTGGTTCATTTTCAGATATGATAATTAGGTGAAAATGAGGCGTTGCTTGTTAAACAGTTAAGTTTAGCTGGGCCTGGCTTAAGCTGGATGCCACTATAGAGGTGAAAGGAACACCACCTCTACCACACACTTTCCCTCTTTCTTACTTTTTCAATACTGTGGATAAAAAGGGGTATGCCAGGTGTACTCTCTGCCTGAAAGAGATCAATTATGCCAACAAAGGGTATCATGCTGCGCTGGCACATTGTAGAACAGATGTCCACAGGCAGAAAGTGTACAATGTAGTAATGTGCAGTGTAGCCCTAAGAGATTGCTTTTGTTGTGTTGAACTTGACAGTAACACGTGTGTGAGGGTGTTCTTGCATTTTTTTACTCCGTGAACGTTATATTCGCACACATGTAGCCTTGTGCACTTGATCAATGTCTACAATAGTGGACACTATAATAGAGCAATAATAGAATGCCAGGTTGTTTCGTACTATTTCTACTTTAAGATGTTTTTTTCCCAAGTGCAATATTTGGATGTGTGTGTGGTCACAAGCGTTATATTATAAAGGCTGTCATGGCTGACTGCAATATTAGTGTGTTGTTTTTTCTCAAGACTTGAGTGCTATTTGCAGTAAAGTCTAGGCAATAAATAACATTTGATTGCTTGCTTTTAATTTTTTTTGCTGTGAGTTAGGTTCACATTAACCACTTTTTATTTTACACACAGAGATTGACATATTAATGAAGTCAAAATGATCTTGCTTAGTCAAAGCATTTGCATTTACTTGTTTTGAGTTGCCCAGAAAATACATCAAGATCATTTCTCTTGTATCAAGATATTCTGACTTGTATCGAGCCTTTGTAGGTTAAAATGAGCACATGATCTGCCAGTGCAGTAAGGTAGTTTATCCTGGTAGGACGTCTTAAGTCAAAAAAATATATTGTTTCAAGTTAGACGTTTTTCTGATTTCCTAATCCATTCCTACAGGGATTGCTGGGAGGAGCAGACAAAGTAGACACGTCAGCATTTGAAACTGTGTGGAGCGGCATCAAAGACAAGTACCTGTCAGAGGTCAGCACCACATGAACACTTATGTTATACAGTCATTTCCATATCCTAGTTGAATATTCTATGGTCTGTCCTGGTGCCTCTGAGTGTCTAGGCTGGGTTTCTGTCAAGCACTTTGTGAGAAATGGGCTATATAAGTGTGTGTGATTTGGTTTATGTGACCGTGTGGGTGTCTCAGGGCCTGTCGGACCCCCCTGCCCCAGTGGAGACCCCCCAGGAGGAGGAGACCAGGGACTTTGTCGCTGACCACAACTCTGACCACTACCCCGAGGATTACGCTGGAGAGGAGGAAGATGTGGAGGACGACGAGGAAGATGATGATCACGAGGAGGAGGAAGAGAAGGTAGTTGGAAATCCTCACATTGGAGGGGAAGGGCCTGCGCTAGGATAGTATTGGAGGGCTTGGGTGGCCAGTTGTCCCAGTAACATAACGCGTGTTTAATTATCAGGTCCCTCCCACCGTGCAGACCCCAGAGAAAAGAGAGGACGATGAGGTGTCCATGCCACCGTACGACACAGAGACCCAGAGCCTTATTGATGGTGCATACAGTCATCTGTTTTACAATCTGGGCTTAGTCCCGCACTACCTTAAACAGGGACACAATTTGTGTTTGTCTGAATATACAAAGTAGGGGGTTCAGATCATATTAAGCGTAAATGTCTGAATTGTGATTTTCTGTGCTGTGGAATTGTATGTCTCATTGGTCTGTCATTTTGAGATTGTGCTTCGTTGTCTTTGTTCCTCAGCTGCCCAGAAAGCCAGGGATGATTTTGATGAAGCTGAGAGGGCTCTCCGGGAAGTGGACGATCAAATGAAGTGAGTTTGCAACCACAATGCTTAATCTCTGCTGGCTTTGGCAATAACTGTATGTTAGTCCTTGCAACAAAAACATCTCATGATGATACTCGACATGCAAACACTACACAGGCATACAAGTACAGGTTGTATTAGGTTTGAAAACACAAATGAATGTACCCTGTGTCTGCAAGTGAATCATTAATCTGTGATCCTGAATTTATTTGGATCTGCAGGAACCTTGAGAAGGAGATTGGCTTTGACTTTGGGCCAAGTGCAGAATTTTCATACCTCTACAGCCAGTGCTACGAATTATCCACAAGCGAGTACGTATACTTCATCTATCTTTGTAAATACCCATAGTGTGTCTATGCCTTCGTGAGAGAAATAATCTGTTATGAATGTGAAACTGTTTGAGTCTCCCAAAGATTAAATCTAAGACTCTGCCCCTCTTCTTTTTCATCAGGTACATCTACAGGCTGTGTCCATTCAATAGGGTCTCCCAGAAACCTAAGTTTGGGGGATCAGAGACCAACCTTGGGTAAGAGAATCTCCTCTTCACTTCATTTTACTGGAGCCTTTAACTGTTCAAATGACTGGTCCTTCTAAAATTGTTAGGAATGTTAGTGGTCATTGTCTCTGTCTTGGTCTCTGTCCTTGTTGTAGCTTGTGGGGACAATGGGATGGTCCTGAAGACAATTTATACTCAGTGATGAAGTATGACCATGGGCAGGGGTGCTGGCAGGGCCCCAACAGGTCCACCACAGTAAGTCTATCTTCTCCAGTCCACTTCCCTCCCAGCCCAATGCTGCACCTTTATGATAGTCTTATGACACTCTAATTTGCTGAGAGCATACGAAGTGGATTAAGTCAAATCACGTTTCATGCGGTGCTGGGTGGGGGAACGTGCATGATAATTCACACAATCTGTGCACGCTAAGTGTACAGGTCCCTACTCTTGAGGTACTGCTGACCCACGACATGTCCTGTGAAGGGTTAATGTTGTCCCTCTGTGTGGGTCAGGTGAAGCTGACTTGTGGGAAGGAGACGGTGGTGACGTCCACATCAGAGCCCAGTCGCTGTGAGTACCTTATGGAGTTCACCACCCCCGCCGTGTGCCAGGAGCCAGCCAGCCTGGACAAAGTACTGCACGGACACACAGAGCTGTAGTGCTCCCCACCAACAGGTAGCTACAAGCCAGGCCAATTGGACTAATAGAGCAGTGGAGAACTTTCTAATTACATGTGGATATCAACTTTTTATAAATACTCTACATGTTAGGGCTGGCACGGTAATTGTTTAATCATGTACCCTATAATTATGGACAACAACCACGGGGGGAGAAATGACCTTCATAATCATTTTAATATAATTTTTTTTTAACTTCATGTTGTCTTTCAATCATCACTCTACTCTGCATGTCTGTCTTGAGCTTGCTCTCACTAGATAACTTAGAATCATTGTATCAACTGTTGGCTCCAGCCCACAGTTGTATTTGTGCAGGGGAGAAGTGTTTGGGTGTTTAGTCAACATTTTGCTGGATTTCTCTTCAAATAGATCTGACATAAATGGCCTTCAAGTCCACCTAGTAGGACGAGCCAATCTAGATAATGCTTACTTCCCTCATCTGGTCGAGTAGCTTAATTAAAACAGTGCAAATATGTGTCGGCCGTCATTGTTAATAAGAATTAGTTCTTAATTGACTTGCCTAGTTAACGGTTACATTAAAAATACAAAATAAATTAAGTGCTAACTAGCTAGCTACTGTACACAAGCAAGCAGGAAAATGAGAAGACACTGAATCAGAAGATGTTAACAGGCCAGAGGGACAGAGGAAGACATGCATTCTGCAAGGAGCCAGCCTTGACTTGGTAGGACATTCTTGCACATGTATTTAATCATTTTTACATAAAAATTGACAAGTTGGTAATTTCACAACGGCGAAAGCAAACAATTTATGAGAAGTAAGGCACTGTGCTAAATTTCCAATCGATCAGAACCATTTGTTTCTGAGAGGATTTCTTATCAATTCTGCTTGAAAATAAAATAAGTCATTTCTCTCTCAGGTTTCTCTTAATGGACTACATGTTAGCCTCCCACCCTTCTCTGCAACAACCAGCTGCTGCAATCTGGCTTCACAAACTGGATGATGAAGATTCAAAATGGTTGCTTGTTCTTTACTCCTACTTGTCTGTTGTTGCTTTAACTTGTTTGTCTAGGGTTAGTGTTTCAATTAGATTAAAAAAATTGTCATTCCATTAAAAAAAGTGGAATTTGAATATGCTGAATTGTTTTCTCCTATGTTCTACTTTGCCAATCAACGAGTTGTACTGTATCTAAGCAGGATAGTCAGTATATTGTTAACTGTGCTCCAATACTACAGTAGATGATTATGCCAATGATGTGCATTATGACGATGGTGGGCAGTTTGTCTTATGCGCATCAATGGTTTTGCTTTGTTACCCTCTGGAAACGACAACAAAACTCAATGTCATCTTGTAAAAACAACATGGGTCACTCAGATTTGTAACCTTTTATTTTTTCTGGCATGTAAAGTACAAATAATTAAACAATTCCATGAAAAAGTCTTCAAGCGTCTTCAGCTGAAATCCCAGTAATAAATATCCTAAACTAAACTGAAAGGTTTATTTTCTTTGTTACATTTTGTCATTGTTCATTTGGTCATGTTTGGAAGTATGAGATTTTGATATCTTCCTACTGACATTGATACATTGATGCCAGTAGATCTGTTTTGATCATTTTCTCCTTTGATTTGTTCTACCATTCCAGGAAAATGTTGTAAGAAGAACGTCACTAAGTTACTGTGTCCCCTCTTCTAAATAAATAGACACAAAATACAGTTGGTCGAGAAACAGAAGAACCACTGACCCCTTTCCTATACGAGTAACCCCCAACGATGCTTTCCTCCTGGCTGCTGTTGGAACTACTGTACATAACTCAGCTGTCATGTTGGAGTTCTGTACTATGGTCCCTTCTAATAACTACAGTAGTTCTGTTCATCAGCAGTAGGAAGGAAAGCATGCTGAGTGCACATGGAGCCTCAGGCACTGCCTAAGGTCCAGGCTCCGCCCTGGAGCCAACAATAGGCCACATCCCAGGCCCAGCCCATGTCCTGACTGACACTCCCCAGGGTTCTCAGTGGCTGGAAAAACAAGACTGTGATTAGATTAAATAATCAAAAGGTTTTCATTTAACAAGACAAACAGAACACAGGCAGTAAAGGCATAACATCTAGCACACAGCATGTATGTTTATACACTTCAATTAGTTAAATATAGCAGTGCATTCTTTGACTATGGAGAACATTTCCAAATCGTACTTCTAAAGCTGTTTTTTTTTTAAATCTATTTGTTCCCTTTTTAAGAAAGAAAATGTAACCACAATTTTGGCAAACTTAAAATCTTTTAAACTTGCAAATATAATGAAATAAACCATAAATATACACAAAACATACTTTATACGAGGCAATAATAATAATAAATAGTTTTTAAGTTAACAATAAGTTAAAACTACAAGCTTAAAGTCGCCCAAATAATACAAGTTTGTTGGCGCTATCTTGAATTTTTTCTGTTTAAATTATTTATGTTGCAACAAAAGCTACCACAGACTTTTACAAACACAATTGAACACATTTTGATTTAAATAAAATTCTAACTAAGTCTAAAATCTGCATACACTAACAACTGCAACTAATTAAATAATGGAATGAAAAAATAAATTACCCAATCAAAGCAACAAAATAAAATCTTGGACCCATGTGTGTCCTATATGGTAACGTCAACAACACAAATACGCTAAGTTAACATGTGAGTCTTGATATGTAAAAGAAAATCAATCAATTACAGGAAAAATTATATTCTAAAATCGACGTGGGCTAAAACTGATGATATATTAGACAGTATCCCTTTCAAGGTCTTTTCAATTAAATTTCAATTATTCACCCAATAATATGTGGTTAGTTTTAGCTTGCATGTTCAGAGCACTAATCCGGGGCTGGGATTCTGGACATTTTCAGAGCTCTCCGTCGGTGCTTGTTTGATTCTCTTTAATGAATCGGTGAATTAACACTGATTTCTTTACATTTGATCCTTCCGCCTTTTCCGCAAACCATTTCAGTGTGATGTTTAATTTCTTTTTCTTTTAAAAAATATATATATCTTTTTGTTCTCAGTCAATATAAAAACAAAGCACATTGCACTTACTGTTCCATAGGAAAGTTTTTTTGTCTTTTTAGATGATTATTTATTGTTGCTCAAGCGGTGCAGTACATTTGTCTCCTGCCATTGTCCTTGGCTCTCTACCATACGTAGGTGTGGGAAGAGAAGAGGGTCTCTGTATTGGCTGTGTAAGATGGGACAGTTTGTTGTTGCTCTAGTCTAGGGTGTGGCCTAGGGCCTGTTGTTGGTCTAGGGTGTGGCCTAGGGCCTGTTGTTGGTCTAGGGTGTGGCCTAGGGCCTGTTGTTAGTCTAGGGTGTGGCCTAGTGCCTGTTGTTGGTCTAGGGTGTGGGGGCACTGGGCTGGAACTCTACCCCATATCACCAGTGGGACTACTTCAACTGCAGCTCAACAACGTGGCCTATTTGCTGTTCTGTTCCCAAGATTCACATCTGGTCTCTTAAAGTGATGCTGTATCAGTCATACTGAGCTACCTTCTCTTGAGTATGGGCACAACTGACTGAATGGGGAAGGGAGGTGTGGAGTTAGATTATGACAGGGTGTTAATGTATGACATTTCATGTTTGTTTTGGTTGGCACACCACCAATATACTACTGGGGCACAGTAAGAAATGGAATGGTCAGAGTTAGAGGCTGAGGGTGTAACAGTGGAAGAGCATAGGGTTAAACTGAAACAATGCTGTCATACTCTGATGTATTGGATTCCTATTGTGAGCGGATGGTATGAGTATTACAGTATTGAGGTTCAAGAGACACTTGTGTGGAACTGTCGTTATTTTTGCTGAAAGGTGAATTCTTTGTATACATTGTTGTAGGTTTGTGGTAAGCACCTGTGCAAATGGGCTAAATTATATTTACTCAACAGATATGTTAACCAAAAGATATTAGTTCATTCTGATATAATTTGATATGAACAACAGATATTTCTGCAAGCGCTATGGGGATTTAAAATGATAAGGGATCTTCATGCAATAAATGATAATGATTTATAGAAGAATTATCAGGGGAGCAGTTAGTAATAGTATAGACTGAATTATTTCTTATTGACACTCATATTCCAAATTCTTTGGCTAAATCTTCATTCAAATATACCTAATCATCTTTGCATTGAAAGGAGGCTTTATTGAGAATCTACTTCAAGCCTTTCTGTTTCGAACCAGCCCAAGAGGACAAATCATGGGGCCTGACTGACTGTCTTTACTACAGCCTGATTTAAGTGTCTCCTGTGAAAGCGATAACACTTCACTGTACAATCATTGAAGCAACACTGACTGTACGCAACTTCAGAGAAAGTGATATGTGTTTGTCTAGTTTACACTCAAAGATTGCAGTATTAGTAATGCAGATTTGTCTCTGTAACGTTTGATTCCTAATCATTGAATTGGTTTGTGCTGATGTGTATTTGTTCTATTCCGATGTCTTTGTTTATGTTCTTTTTTGCTATTTCAATAGTTTGTTTATAGGTTGTGGTTGAAAAAGTAAGGTTGTGTGAGATAAAACTTTTCTTCTTCGCCCCCTTCCCTCGACCCCCACCTATACACGGCATGTACACGCTCCTCCCTCTCTCAAAGATCAAAGGGCTTAAAATACAGCCATGCGGTGTCCCAGTCTTTCAGAGTTTTAAGAATCTGTAAAAATTCAGCACAAGGTCTTGTTCTTTTGTATGTATAAAAATAGATTTATCTCTAAAGTAATCCTTTCAAAGAGATGGTTGTCCTCTTTGGCTAACACAGCGTTATTTAGAAAAGCAAAAATGTCTTGAACACACTTTACCTTATTTAATCTATTATATGCAGATGTCTTTATATTGTAATCATATCTCTCCCCATGAAACGTCTTGTCAGATGTTTCTAACAGACAGTCACCAAGACTATTTTGTCGTTACATTTTCATCAAGGGGTGTCATAAATTATTTCCATGGGTTTGTTGATATTTTTAAAATTCCAGCTAGGTGATAGTGCCGATCAGATGTTGCAAATCAACAAAAATAACTTTTGGAGTTTCCAATGTGAGATAAACCAACTTGTCACTGTTGGTTTCTGCAGGCTTGGTTTCTTCTATTTTGACAGGGCAGGCAGGGTTATAATGAGAGTGATTAGAAACGGATTCTCAGGAGCTTCTATAAAGTGGGGTCTGAATGAAACTGAGGAGTGTTTAGTAAACTGAGTCCTAGAGGGTGAGACAGCTTCTTACCTATTCCTCAGTGAGGAGATATCACTGCTCAGAGTCATGACGGAATCTCAACCTAAGTCAAAACTACCGTCCTCTCGATCTGATCTGTGCGTAATGGTGATGTTGAGCCTACCTAGCCAGGCCAATAATTTCCACTGAATTGTAAAAACCTTCTCATTCCCTTGGAGGGGTGTTATATCTGGTTGGGTGTTTTAGTAAAGTGGCTCTGTGATTTGCTCTAAACTGACGGTCCCTAGTCTCTCAGAGAATTGTACATGAACACTGTCTCCATGGGAACCCTAGCTGGGACAATGCTCTACGTTGTTCACACAGACAGCTCTGTTTGTGGTGGAATCCATCCATTCTACTCTGAATAGAAGAACCAGAGTGAAAAAATACAGGGAGATTCTTAGATGTCAGTGATGTTCAGTATTCTAGTGTTGTTTCCCCCCCTAACAGGGCTGATGTGTGACTGTGCTGTGTTGTGTAGTGAGGGTGTAATTCTGGTGGCCTTCAGGCTGCTTGTCTTTGTGACCAGTATCTGTTCAGTTTGATAACCTAAATCATATTGGATCTGTCCTTAATAGGGTAGAGCAACTGCCCTAAAGCTAGTCACAACCTACCTAATGTTGAGCCAGGAACAGTAGTCAAAGTTTCTAGAAAATGCTTACATACTCGGCTATTATAACCACCTTAAATATTGAATATATAGTTATATTTTAATATACGTATATAAGAGAACACTGTTTTTAATGAATTTTCTTTGATCTAAAAAAAATCACTGATTCAAAATGCCCAAGTGTAAAAAAATGTGACTACACTCTCTCCAGCAAGATAATGGGATAGTTCTTGGGGTAAGAGTTTGGGGTTTAAATTGCACATATTTGTAGTTCATTTTACATTTTTGATAATTTTGTTTCAGCAGTTTTTGTCATTATTTGCCTGAATTCAATCAAAGCACTCAGCACACATTCTCTGTCACATTCGTTAGACTGTCTCCCACATTGAGGCCTCTTACCCCCACCCCCAGAGACCAACTACCCAACGCACCCCTACTAATTCAATCCAGGCAAACGTAGGGAAGGACTAGCATGTTGAGAAAAGAAAAACTCTACTAGTGTATTTGTTTGAAACTCAGACTTTGGGTATGTTTGTATGTGTAAATATGTCTAATAGTGTGTGTATGTCTGATAGTGTGTGCATGTATGTGTATAGGGCTGTGTATGGGTGAGTGTGCATCAGAGAGAGAGAGACTCAGTCCAGGCCCATGTAGAGTGATAGTAACAGGGAGCTCAGTGGCGCTCCCTGCTGGCTGAAGGAGCTGGCGTCAGCTAGCAGCTCTCTCTCTCTCAGGCCTTGTGTTGCTTGCTGGTCTTGAAGGAGACCTGCAGCACGCGGTCTCCCAAGCGGTAGCCGTTGAGACTAGCGATGGCCATGGCTGCCTCGTCGTAGTTGGTCATGGTGACGAAGCCGAAGCCCTTACATTTGTTGGTGGTGAAGTCACGGATGACCTTGACGTTTGTGACGGCACCGAAGGGCCCGAACAGCTGCCACAGGACGCTTTCGTCAGCCTCGGGCGATAGGTTGTAGACGAAGATGCACCAGCCGGCTCCGGTGGGCCCGGTCAGGTTGACTCCCGCCAGGCTGGTCATGCTGTCGATGGTGATGGGGGAGAACCTAGGAAGGAGAGAGGGAGAACTACATTGGGTGTCATTCTGAAGTTCCACACAGCAATCATCTCTCTATATACTGTCCATGTTTCTAGCTATGATATGCGCTGAAGGCTTGGTAGTCGGAGGGGCATGGAGTCTGTCTGGTGACCCAATCGATCTCCATCCTCACTTTTTCTGCAGTGAGTAGATAGATAAATATATGTGTGGGCAGGGCACCACAGTGGTTCCAGACTACCTGCTTTCACACAAAACAGCACACTGTGCTTCTATGACACACAAACACCCACACTCTGCATATTTTAGTCATAGTCTCTGCTGACCAAAGCCTCTGCAAAAATTAGACACAGAAATCACAATGTTTAACGGAAATCACAATATTGAACAAAACACAGAAACCTAGAGAGGGATGAAAGCAAATTCGAATCAAATCATAGGAAAATTGGAGCAAAAAGAAGAATACGCAAACGCAATCTGGTATGTCCATGCTGGTGGAATAAAAGGGACATTAAAGCAAAACCGAAACTGATAATGTTAGTTCATAAAGAAATACACACACATCAGTTCCATTACGTAATCAAACCAAAAGAACCAAAAGATTATAAACAAAGCCATGCCAGAATACCCTGCTGTTAGACAACCCTAGACACTGCTTAGCATATTTAGATTTGTTATACTGTCTGGACTGGTTGTTACATAACTTCTCAGTTTAATGGGCAGTGTGAATAGGGAATTAGGGAATATTTTCATAATCTGTCATTTCAAGGTGAAGGCAGCAGGTGGTATTCCAGTCACTTTGTTTGAGGTTTGTTCTTAGACATGGATGTATTTTTTATTTTTTAATCTTTTTTTATTTTACAAAGTACACCTTTGGCATTTACCTCTTGACTCCGTAGCTGGCGTTTAGTAAATTGTCGAGTCTGCAACGCAAGAGGGAGAAATGAAGGGGGTGGAGACGTTAGTGGTGAGGTCTGAGAGGAGGAAGGCCTTTTAACATGCAGCTCCTGCTCCTCTGCCAGCTGGTCTCCAGAGGGCGCCCTTCCCCGTCATTGTAATGTAGAGGAGCCGTCTGTCTATCCCAACAGCAACCCATCACAGAGCGCACGGCCTAGCCTTTGCGAACCACAACAACGCACTATGCAAATCAGTTTGTTAATGTGCAGATAAGTGTGTGTGTGTGTGTTGGAGATCTGCATTGTCTGATTCATTTAAATGTAATTTATTCATCTTCTTTAGTAGATACTATGTTATTTGACTGGTTTGGAGCACTTTGCTTTGTTTTCATTTGATTTGTGCTTTGATACATTGGGGGTCTCTTACATTGGTTTTGTGCTGTTATTTGGATCTGGTCCCTTTCCAAATGGAGGGATGAGGCTGCAGTTTAAAAGAAAGTCAAGAAAAAAGAGGGAGAGAAAGAGAGGAAGATAGGATGAGCGAGCGCCGTAGTGCTCGTTCCAGCAGGGCAGGTGTGTCGGGTCAGATGACAGACAGGTCAGAGCAGGGATTGGGTGGTGGTGGGGGCAGTACCTGAAGCGCTGAGTCTGGTGGTGCAGAGGGCCAGTGTAGCGGCGTGCAGCGGTCTGGTACAGCTGGGTGAGCAGAGCCTGGCCCGTCTTCTGGCTGGGGTTGTTGGCGAACTTCACCGTGATGGGTTCGGCTGCGCCCAGGGGCTTCTGGCCGTTCAGGCCCTTGATGGCCTCTTCCGCCTCGTTCCGCTTGTCAAACCGGATGAAGCCCACTCCTCGCGATATACCTGCTCCGGGGTCAGAAAGCAAGCTAATGTTAGCACCTGAGGGGTGAGGAGGGGTGAGTCATGACTCTGACTTGTTCCAATGAGATGGGAAAGGTTAGAGTAGGGTTACAGTTGGTTAGGGGGAGGTAAGTTAGAGTAGGTAAGGATATGTCCATGGTAGGTCAGGGGTATGTTAGAGTAGAGTTAGGGTAGGGCAGGGGTACGTCAGAGTAGAGTTAGGGTAGGTCAGGGGTACGTTTAGAGTAGAGTTAGGGTAGGTCAGGGGTACGTTAGAGTAGAGTTAGGGTAGGTCAGGGGTATGTTTGAGTAGAGTTAGAGTAGGTCAGGGGTATGTTAGAATAGGCTAATGGTAGGTTAGAGTAGGGGTCAGTTGTGCCAGGAGTGAGTTAAGGCTGTACCTGTAACCTGGTCCACCAGGATGCGGGAGGTGATGATGCGTCCGTACTGGGAGAACAGCTGCTCCATGTCCTTCTGGGTCATGGTCTTAGGCAGACCGCTCACATACAGGTTAGCATCACGGATAGATGCTGAGCTGGGACGGGCGTACGATACCTACAGCACATCAAAGAAACACACATTTTAACACTGATATCAAATCAAAGGTTTCCCATATCTTTACTGTACATAAAACCATATAGTCGTTTTTTTTATTTACCCGGGTAAGTTGACTGAGAACACATTCTCATTTACAGCAACAACCTGGGGAATAATTACAGGATGAATGATCAAAATATAAGATGGGGATGATGTTATGTGGGCCAGATTGGGAATTTAGCCAGGATACCAAGGTTAACACCTGTACAATAAGTGCCATGGGATCTTTTAGTGACCACAGAGAGTCAGGACACCTGTTTATCATCCCATCCGAAAGACAGAACCCTAAACAGGGCAATATCCCTAATCACTGCCCTGGGACATTGGAATATTTTTTTTGGGACCAGAGGAAAGAGTGCCTCCTACTGGACCTCCAACACCACTTCCAGCAGCACCTGGTCTCCCATTCAGGGAACAACCAATACCAACCCTGCTTAGCTTCAGAAGCAAGCCAGGGTGGTGTTGCAGGGTGGTATGCTGCTGGCCTTGTAACATGCATGAATATTCATTTTACTCGTCTTTTTTGTCAATGTGTGTGACTGTTTTTTGGAACGCTTTGTGACTGATTGTGTCCACCGTTGTGCAAAGTTAACATCAGTATTCTATGGTGAGACTATAGTGTGACTTAGATTGATTATGAAAACGTCTACATATTCATGTGTTGGCGTGTATGAAAGCCAGTGAGAGAGTATGATAGATAGCGAGAGTCTGTGCATTGTTGTGAGTGGTCTGTCTGTTTGTTTCGGATGGAGGGAGAGGGAGCGAGTGTTGCCAGAGATAGGCTGATCTCCCCTCCCTCTCCTGCCTCTTTCCTTTGTTTCCAGCCTCGAGGGAGAACAGCTCCACTGGCAACCAGCAAACAATATAAATAGATCACAAGACAGCATCCCCGACTGTCAACTCACTAAAACATTCACTCCTTATTATATAAACACATACTCACATATACAAGTACAGTATAACTTGAATGAATGTGTTTGGGACATTTCTAGTGAGAGTGAACATTTAGAGTATTATCATGCCTTGCACAACACATAGCCGATGGGTGTATTTGACCCATTGAGTTTAGAGAATAAAGTTGTCCTCATTCTAAATGGTGCAGTGAGTGTGTAGGACTCCAGTATTGTGTAGAGTGTGTGTGGACAGGGTGTGTGATGCAGTGATTTGGGGTGCTAGAGAATGGGAGGGGGGTGGCGGAGGCTACCCTATAATTAACCCTCTCCCTGTCTCTCCCACAGTACAGATGGTGCCTGCAGCCCATATGGCCCCTAATCCTGCTATTGGCATTCTGCTCCCCAAGCTACTCCCTACCCTTTACTCCTCCTGCCCCCTCCCTCCATCTTACAATGCTTTGGTGGAAATATAACATTTTCTTGGTCATTGTTTTATGACTGTATAATATTCATTGATTTTCAAAATAGCCCTCCTGATAACATAATTAAAAAAAAAAAATTACAATTGCAATAACAACATTAACAACAACATTAATAACAACCACAAAATGTATACATTTATTGTAATTTATATCGGCCCAATTATTTTGGTATTATATTACTAACAGTAGTAATAATATCATTATTGTCCCCTAAATACAATATATGTGTATTTGTACAGTAATGTAACTAAAACATATTGTACAAATAATGATTAACAATATGATTGCCACCTGTCTGTATAACTCCAACAGTCCAACCCAGCTCCTGATGCTGTTGACTCTCTCTGCCCCAGTCTTTCAGAAGTCTGATTTGAACTAAGCCTGCACTTTATCCCAATCTATGATCTACATTGATCAGGTGGGAGGAGGGGGGGCGGAGGGACGGATGGAGTAGTGTTTAATCTGCCCCCCCTCACCTCCTCTCCCTCCCGCTCCCCCCCATCCGTATTGGGGACAAAGAAGCCCCCTAATTAGGCCAGATTGGAGGCAGATGGGGGAGCCTGAACTGACCCTCGTGCCCCACAGTGAGACTCCCTGATTACATTTCCATCACAATCACCTCTGCATGCTGCTAGCCCCTTGCTTTATGACCTCCACTCTCCCTCTCTCCACTCTCCCTCTCTCATTTCTTGTTCTGCTCACTGCCTTTGTTCCTGCGACCCCTCCTGTTTTTTCCTCCTTCCCCTCTTGTCACGTCTGCCTCTCTCTGCCTCTCTCGCCACCTCCCTTTCTTTGAGTTGCTCCCTGCCTTTCTCCTGGTCTTCCGCAGCGCATTGAAGCAGAGAAGATGGAGAGTGGTGCAGGTTGAAACGCAGGAAGGAGAGGTGTTCTTACCTTAATTGTTTTGGTCTGCAGTTTGAGACCGTTGAGTGTGTTGATGGCCTTGTCTGCGTCATTGGGATCCACATAGTTTACGAACCCATAGCCCAAACTCTGGCCTAAATCGTTGAAAACAGATATCGATAATGGTCCTTTAGAAACTGTTTTTGCACCAAAATAACTGTACCTACAGGTACATATGCTGTTTGTGATTATTTGTTATCCTCCAACTAGAAATATATTTTGTTTGTCTGTCTATTCATCAACTGTACCTGCTGAAGCATCATGAATACCTGTAATCTTGTCTCGGACCAGTTTGCAGGATTCAATCTCTCCGATGCTACCGAACAGGCTCTTGAATTCCTCCTGGGTCATGTTCTGAGGCAGATAGTTGACGATTAGGTTGGTCTTGCTGTCGTCTGTGGCACCGTTGGTGCTGATGACTGGCCCGTTAGGGAGGCTGGTTCCGCTCGGACCGTTGGACACCTGGGTTTCCATGGTGCTGATTATCTGCTGAGGAAAAGGAAGAATATAGAACCCTGTGTACAAATAATATACATCCGCAGTAATAACACACAGTAGAGTAATGGTAGGGTGTTGTTAGTAGGCCTTTAATATAGACTCATTGAATGAATGTCCGCTCTGTCATTGTCAGCTAGGGAAGAGGTCAGACATCAGCTGAGGGGGTGGAAGGATGCAAGGCAGGGATAGCAGTAGGCTATACACAGACCCCTCTCTCCTCCCCCGCTCTTTCTCTCTCTCGCTGCCTCTGGCCCTGCAGATGTCACAGTCCTTTTTCTCCATTTCCTCCTCCCATCCCCCAGCCTCCATCCATCCAGCCACAGGGTCAAACAGCATTACATCATTACAGGGTCCTAAGTATTGGTGGTGGTGGGGCAGGTGGGGCAGTGGGCGTTGGGACGAGGAGGTTGACATGGCAGACAAAAGAGAAAGTGACATTGTCTAATCTGCTCAGGCCTAATGTCTCTGAAGGCTGTCATGTAGTGCCATGGAACGTTTCAACCCCAAAAATACATTCTGGCTTTTAGTGTGCTCACTTTCTTTTGTAAGTGTGTATTTGTGACTCCGACTCAAACTTGTTTGTGCGAGTGGATGGAATGAGTGAGTGTGTATTTGTGCCCACTAGAGGTGTGTTGGTGTCATTGTGTGTTGCTCTGGAGTACACCATGTTGCTTAATTTGACCCACAGGGGATTGTCTTCATGGAACAGCTGTGTGTGCAGGTCAGAAACTAAACTTCCCGCTATCTCTCCTTTTCTTTTCTCTCCCTGCTCCATCTATTCCATTCATCCACTCCTCCTTTTCACCATTCTGTCTAGAATATAACTATCTTTTGACAGACTGTGTAAACAAGCTAGTACAGAGATGTTGTCCCTGTATTACTGGCCCCCTGGGCTCCACCCAAACTGATACAAATGTTAATTTTGGCTCCCTGTTCCATTTCCTGGTATAGTGTACCTGGGAAGTGTGGTTTAAATAAGTACCATTATTCAAGCTGGTATCTGTGAGCCTGGCTGGCAAGGTGACTGCAGGTCTCAGACTGGTGGGTGTTATAAGGCTTACTAAGACGTCTACCGCCAAAGCTCCAGAGGTCTCACAGTGTAGCCTAAGCTTCTAGAATGATTTGAGTAAGATACAATATTACCAGCAGCTTTACTACTGTTTGTCTGTTGTTTTGGTTATAGCCTATGTTCGTCATTTTCCCTTTTGGTGGCAGGGTTTTCTTTTGATGTTTATCCATTCAACTTAATGGAGGAGACTGAGTAGTGTTCCTTTCCCCCTGCTATGGACATATTACTCTAAAAGCATTCATTGCTTTGATGATATTCCCCAAGCCCTGTTGTAGCTCTTAGTGTCCCCCATCTTGTTTCCCCCCTCCGTGCTCATGCCCCTCTCTGTCTCTGTCTCTCTCTCTCTCTCTCCCTCTGTCTCTCTCTCTCCTCTGTCTAACCTGTTTTCTGCCTTGAGCTGTACCTTTAACCATGTTGCCCAGGTAACAGCGGCTTCAAGACTGCTGCTAATGGCTGGCTGACTTTTGGTTATGTGTGCGTGTGTGCGTGTGCGTGCGTGCGTGCGTGCGTGTGTGCGCGGACAGAAAGATAGAGGCAGAGAGAACGACATAATCCATCTCTGTTGGGCAGATATTGTTTTTCTCCATGTATTAATATTCGATGGCTTTGCGGAAGCAGAGAATATATTTAAGTCAAATTGACATTGACAGGGAGAGAACATCAGAGGGAGAGGAAAGAGGAGAGGGAAAGGGGGTGAATTATGACAGCCTAAAAATACAACACTGCAAACACACATATCTAAGAAGCACATGAGAGCTGCTGCAAAGTAGTCTAGCCATCCATCATACAGTACACATGTTATGGGCTTCTTTGGTCTCAACTAGAGCAGTATGATCTGCTGATCTAGGGTCTGCACTGGAACAGAACATGGACAGAAGGTTCTACAATACCCAGTTAAAAGATCATCCTTCATGCATAATGGGAAAGAATAAATAGTCCACATGGGTATGATAAATAGATTCATAAAATGCATCTATCTAATATGTGTAACCATGTAACACACAAATGTCACAGAACTGACCAAATATTACAGCCCTTTGCAGAAAGACACCGAATCCCAGCAAATTTGATTTGTCAACTGAAATAGACCTCAGTGTGGCAGTCCAGGCATCCACAGTGACAAGTTCTAAAGTTATATAATTCCCAGGCTCAGACTGCCCACAGAGACACAGAGGGAGAGACTGGCTGACACAAGCAACATCTAACATCACCCTGAGATCTCCATGCCAACAAGCAGGAGGATGAGAAAAACAGAAGAGTGCTTTTAGGATGCTACGAATAGAACAAGTCGTAATTTTCATCAGAACATGTTAGCCTTTACAAAGAAATTTGTGGAAAATATAAACTACATCCATAACAATATTCAAGTACTGATATGGCAAGGATGTAGGCAATAACCCATCAGGCCATAGATAAAGGCCTAACCAGCCCACCTCTGATAGGCTAATTCTGTTCATTAATTCTGTTGCTAATCATGATGAATGACAGCAAAGAGAGTAACCAGACACAAACGCATTAAACACACAACCCCCAACACTTTCAGATTTCTGCTGTTGGTTGGGTCAGCTCTTCTTCTCCTTGTCCCGGCACTAGATGTGCCTTTCTTTTTCTATTTCTGGGACCTGAGAGATCTTCCTTAATATTTAATGGACTGCATCCTCAGCATCGCCTACACATGGACCCAGACTCGCACGCAAACAAGAGCCCAGAGCCCTACCTCCTCTCCTCTCTCTGCCTGCTGAGTGGAGCGAGCACAGCACACAGACCACCTACACTTGCCAATGCTCAATTACAAAACACAGCAACATTACATGACCCAAATCTAAATACAGATACTGGCAGTGTCGTCTTCTTCAAATTGGCTTTCTCCTTGTCTATATACATGACTGCTGTTGATTTCCTACAAATGGAAGGTGAAGACTTGCCACATACAGTATTCAGGCCAGCTTTTGTCATGTCCCGATAAAGGTCAAAGCATGTGATGTGATTACCATTTAGGGAAATCACTGTAATTGTATCAGCCAGAAGACTGGGCTCAGATGTAACTGAGATTCTCATGCTAGGCCTTATTGTTCCTAAGTGTACCAATGGGAATCAAACACAGGTCCATACATTGGAGTCAAGACTGCTCTCTACATTCTAAAAAGGGATTTGTCATTAGATTCTTCTGATAATGTCAAATGTCCTTGGCATCGACTCTTTTCGTGTTCAGGAACATTCCTAGCATAAAAAAACATTGCTCAGAAGATTGTTATCTGTAAATCAACCCAAGAGAAAATAAATCAGGTTGTGGCAGTAACAAATAAATACAACAAATTCTCTCTTAGCAAAGAATGGGAGGTCAGGAGGAGGCCTCTGCTGATCTACCCACTGATATGGGGAACTATATTACTGCTACACACACTTCCTGTTAGTGCTACCACTGGTGACAACACTGTCATTCATGGGTGATGCAGTCGCACTGTACTGGGAGAGTCATGGAAAATAACCTCTATCTCTGAGTGAGATAAGGTAAGAGAGAGAATTAAAAAAGGTTAGTTCCTGTTGGCAACAACACCATCAGAAAACACTAGGTTCTGAATATTTCATGTTATTTAGGAGTTGTCGGGTTCTCTTTTTCATGTGCTAACTCATCAGTAAAACACTATTGCAGACACTAAAATGGTAGTGCATTAGTCTCATTTGAGTAACTTGAAAACGAGGAGATACATTTGAAAATCAAATTTCATGGAACCACCAAAGACAGTGGATTCACTAAACTAAGGTTTAGCTCAAGAGAAAGGCCTCGATTTTCAAGGCTTTTTTTCTCTTTCTCACCCTTGTTTTTAAAATATACATCAATCATTCTTTTGGAAGGCCTGAATCGCAAGTGGATTCTAGGCTGGGGTTGTAAATGGGCCTTCTAAATAACACAGATTACAGGATTATCCTAAACAAAAGGCATTAGCCACACTCTCTACAGCTTAAAGGGATCATAGTGGCAGCTGTAAAACAACAGGACAACACAAGTCACAGTCCAACACTCACAGCCTTAGCCTACATACTACATAACTAACGCTCAGCACTAACACTCATTTTTAATAGGCATATATATATATATCGTTTTCTTTCAGTTATATTGGGAAAATTTGATATTTTAAAATAATTTCCCCGTTTGTCAATGCATTTTATGGCAGACATAAGCCATGTTGCAAATTCCCTGTGAGTGTGTTTGTGTGTGTAGCTTTCGTTGAAACCAGGGGCGCTATCCAGAGTGCTGAAGTAGGGAGTGGCTTTCAGGCGATTCCGTTTGAGGCCAGAATGCATTGTCCAAACCATCGAGCCTTTTCTGTAACATTTCAAAATGCTCCATTCGCTTCTTTTCACGCATTTAAAATTGTTCGCATTTATATTACAGAACATCTTCTACCCCTTCCCCATATTTTGTGAAAACAAGACATGTGCGCTCTGTAGGAATTCACAACCCCGAGCGCTTTTTTGCTGAATAAAGGTATTGAAACAACCAAACAAAAGAGCAACCCGTTCCTCCTCTTCTCGCGCGCAGAGACTATGGCAGCTCTATGAATATTAATGTAAACAGTAGCGCTTTGTGTCATGGCCAGGGGCTGCAGGACGCTCCCGGAACAATGAACGCCACAATTGCCAACATAATTTCGCTCCAGTAAGTCAGTCATAGGCATAATAATAATAATAATAACAATAATAATGTACAACATATATTTTTAGGACATATTAGAGGGGAAAATCAAATTAGGCCTATAAAATTATCTTCGCTCAGTTTAGTAGATATTTTCCTTATGCTGTATTATTTCCACGACCATGGCTGTCAATTACTTCAATTTACGAGGACAGTAGTAGGCTAGGCTATACCATGCATGGTTTGCGTGACAACATAGCCATTGAGGTCTCTTATTCTTATGTAGGCCTACGAATCTATTTCAGTTCCCTATAGGCCATCTTGAATCAGTAAATATAGAGTATTTCAAAATAAATCAAAATCTATTTAGGCTAAACCTGATTTTGCCCTCCAGTCATACTCCATGGTGGATTGATTGTCTAGACGAAATAATTTGACAATACATGTAAATACAGGATACATCTTATATTATAAACTCATAGCGTCAGTTCTATTTAGGCTCGTTTACACTTGGTGGCCTCTGCTGTCCTTGTCCTTGAATCGCGGAAGCGCCTCGGGAAGGTTATCTGACTCAACTGTTTTATTTGCTTGGCACTGCGGTACAGTCAATGCTCACGGAGGACTGCGGAACATGTGGACAGGAGCTATAGGCCTACGTGCATGACGCTGACTGGGCTCTGGGCCTGCCTGTTAGCCCAGCTCTACGGGCAAACACTGATGAAATAGAAATAGGCTACTATTCAATAAGGACAGCTGAAACATATTGAGGCTATAGGTCTAAGTCCTTATCAAGTGGACTATTGATTGAAATAATTGCATTACTATGATCTCAAAGATTGAGGACTTTCAAAATAAGTCTGCTCTTCAGTTTATAAACATGGTCGTGCTCGTGCTCTATTATGTAGGCTACTAGATTTTATTTTGGGCCTACACGACCATCGCAGTAGGCTACCAAGTCCCATGGAATGGTCATTCGATCATATATGTTGGCCTATATTGCGTATCATTTCTAAATGGCCGTATTTGTGTTTTTGGTTGCAACTAATTATTATATCCCTTTGGATATTGTAGCACCCTATTATTAAAATAGAAAATGGGGTTCTACCTGCACCTGCCATTAAAATCTGTAAATTAAGACGATAGAATATAGGCATAAATCCTACTTGATAAAATATATAGCCTTTTATATAAAGCATAAATATAGAGCATAAAAAGTCGTTATTTAATCATATTTGATATATTTAGCTTGCTCCTTGCACGCCAGTTTTACCAAACCATGAGAACAATACAACGGTAAATCATTCCACCTGCTGACAGGAATAAATTGGAGGCAGCGCCATTAAGTCAAGAGGAGAGGATGTTTGGAGAGATGAAAGCTTTGAGACCAAAAGCCAGCGCGTGCCATCATTATGCGCTCGAGTCCAGCAGAGGCACGCCCAATTCAGCCGTCGGCTATGAGCTAGGCTAATTTAACTCTGCTAAGGCTACATAAACCCTTTAACAAACAGGCGTGATTCAAATAGGCGCTAGCTTTTTAAAATAAGTGTTATGATGGATGGATAAAAAAATGTGCTTGTAAAAAAAGAAAACGCTAGTCGCCATCCCTCTTTTCGCGGTCTCTGAAATTTCCATCCCATTTACTCCGTTGCATCGCAACAAGAACCCTTAGGAATTTTGACTTGCCTGATTCAATCCAAACCAATGGATCCGTAATCTCTCTCCTCCCCCCCTCCCTTAGTGTCTCGACCCTTTTTCTTTGCCTTGCTCTCGATGGGCCCTCAGCCACGGAGGCATCATGTTTTGTCTCAGAAATCCGTCTCGAGCATCCTTGTGCTGTGCCAGGCAGGGCAGGCGGAGAAAGACATTCCTCCCCCCCACCACTCTCTACGCAGCTCAGCAGCAGCAGCCGCACGCGGCCTCAGCACCCTCTGCCCCCTACGCCCTTGCGAAAAATGTGTACACAAATAATGCAGCCATGGATTTTGATATAGCCTAGTGGGCCTATGATAAGCAAATATATAGTCCTCAATAAAATGTCAGAATAAAGCATTTTGCTCTCCAGCGTCGAAGATGCAGGCAGTGATGGAGTCTCGCGCAGGCAGCCGTGGCGCATCGCTCAGCATGACATTACTAATTGCCAGCATCGATCGTTAATCTTGTCAAGACAATATCCCATAACCGAGAGAGCAGTAGTATAAGCCTATTTAGGCCACTATAACTTATAAATATTGTGTGTAATACATGTGTGTTTGTTTATACCAGTATTATAGCTAGCTAGCCTATCATATATACCATATTATATCATATTCAATATGTGTATTAACACATAGGGCTATATGCATGCATGTATATATGTTTGTGTACAATACAATCAAGTGGAAAACAAAGGGTCTGCGCTCCAGAATGTAGCCTATGCCATGCATGCTGCTGCTACAACATCCACCATCCTTGCAAATAGAAGAGAAAAATGAGGCATACGTACAGTAACCATTCTTGACATACAATGAGAGTGATCTAGGTCCTTCTTCGTTTCGCAGGTCTTTAAGTCGTAGGTTGAGTCAATACTATGATCTGTGGTCTTTATATTAGCTGGCCTGTGTATTTACTGTGGAGAGGCCGTGTCCAAATCCAAAAGAAAAAAAAGAAAAAAGGAAAAAAGACAATGTTCACCAGGGGAATCTCAGCCCTTGGAGATTGGTAGGTGTCCTCTGTAGGGTGAAAATGAGAAGAAAGGGGTTTTCTTCAGGATGATGATGAGGGAGAGTTTTCTCTCCGAGTGGCGTGGGCGACGGTTCAGAAAAAAGAGAAGCAGTGATCCCCAGCAGGGTGTGTCCAGGGGAGGGTGTTGTGGTTCGGCTGTGTTCTGTGTGTAATATTCCCAGCTCCTCTTGCAGTCTCCTTCTGTGCCTCTGCTGCAATGTTCTTCTTTTATGAGTCCTTCTGGCTGGCAGAGCGCGCTCCTGATTGGCTAATTGTGCAGGGAGGGTACTACACGGCAGCCATTGCCCCTGCGCTCCTCTCCCATTATCCCCTTCAGGAGAGATCACCAGGAGCCCCCCCCCCCCCACACACTTTCTCCTCCCATCTCACTGCCCCCCTCCCTCCATCCATCCACTCCCTCCTTCTCTCTGCTTTCTTCCTGCCTCCCCTTCTCCACACACACATGCAGAGCTGAGTGAATAGAGCCTCCACCTGCACTATCAGAACAGATGGGTGCAGCAGAAGACAGTAGCTTTCTCTCTCATCTCTCTCTCTTTCCCTACGCTCTCTACATGTCTTTTCTTCATCCCTAATTTTCCCTCGCTTGAAGCTGTTTTGGACAAAATCAGTGTTTTAGCTTTTGTCCTTGTGAAAAAGGACTGTGTGTGTACATTCGCACAGGGAGTTTGCCATTTTAATGCAGCCAATCACAGCACAAGCAAACAAAAATGGCAAACCATTAAAATCAGGGTGTAATATGTGGCCAATAACAAAGCAGGAAATCACCAAAGCTGACTAATGGGTTGAATGAGGGACCCCTTCCCATTGGCTGTGTTTTCCTCTACTGTTCCAGTCATGTGCAGGGCAGATGGGGGACTAGTAGTGAGAGATGCGAATATTTGGATTTGGCTTTGGCTCCTGAATTGATCTGTGTTTATATTCAATATATACTTCAAACATGAAATGTTATGTTATGAAAATGAAGATAGGCATGTTTTGTATAGAGTATAGACAAAAACAGCCCAGCCATGGCAGTGGTAGTGTTAGACAGTATAGTACTTAATGTTTCTGAAACATCCTCCTTTTGAAGAGTTGTCATCTCTCCATCCATCCCTCCCTCCTTCATCCCTCCTTCCTCCACAGCAGTGAGTGTGTAGTGAGTGCAGTGCTGACTGAGACAGACTGTTTGGTCTCATCTATAATGCATCCTCTGCCCCAGGACATGATGTGTGACAAATGACCTATTTCTGCACAGACCGCCATAGGGCCTTGACCTGAGGGTGTGTGCGTGACTGCATTTGTGTGTTTGTGTGTGTGTGTGTGTGTGTGTGTGTGTGTGTGTGTGTGTGTGTGTGTGTGTGTGTGTGTGTGTGTGTGTGTGTGTGTGTGTGTGTGTGTGTGTGTGTGTGTGTGTGTGTGGGGGGGGGGGGGGGGGGTTGTGGATATATACATAGGGAGTTGTTGTTGTTGAAGAGTTGTCCAAAAGGCTACTTAACAGCTTCTACCCCCAAGCCATATGACTCCTGAACAGCTAATCAAAGAGCTACCCAGACTATTTGCATTGCCCGCCCCTCTCTTTTACTCTGCTGCTACTCCCTGTTTATTATCTATGCATAGTCACTTTAATAACTCTACCTACATGTACATATTACCTCAATTACCTCGACGAACCGGTGCCCCCGCACATTGACTCTGTACCGGTACCCCCTGTATATAGCCTCACTATTGTTATTTTACTGCTGCTATTTTATTATTTGTTACTTTTATTTTACATTTTTAACTTATCTATTTTTTACTTAACACTTATTTTTCTTAAAACTGCATTGTTGATTAAGGTCTTGTAAGTAAGCATTTCACTGTAAGTTCTACACCTGTTGTATTCACCGCATGTGACTAATACAATTTGATTTGATGTGTGATTCTATTTTTGTATGTATAAAATTACTACTTATGTGTTTGTGTATAATGTTAGAGTATGTGTGCACGGTGTTGCACAATGTGACTCTCCCACAACAATGGTGTGTTTTCCTGCCTTCCTCTCCCAGACTGACCTTGATGTGTCCTTAGATGTCGCCGCCTTGAAGAAACGATGGGGGAAGCAGGAGGGGGATGGGATGATTATTGGCATTGCCTGTGCAGGTAGCAGGCATTTGCATTTAGTGTGTGGATGCTATTTTTGCCGTGGAGGACAGTAGTGATGCCCATATCAGGATATCTATCCATTTGTATCACTATGTGTGTTTCAATATTCTCACATTTGCATACATAAAACGAACATGAGAGGCGGACAGTATGGAGTGTGTAGGCGATAAAAGAGTGGACTATGTGTGTGTGTGTGTGTGTGTGTGTGTGTGTGTGTGTGTGTGTGTGTGTGTGTGTGTGTGTGTGTGTGTGTGTGTGTGTGTGTGTGTGTGTGTGTGTGTGTGTGTGTGTGTGTGTGTGTGTGTGAGTGAGTGAGTGATAATGCATTATGTAACTACAGTATGTCCGGATGTTTACGATGTGCTTATAGATGTGTAATGTACATTTTCTATGCCTATATACATTTAGCCTAGATACTGAAGTGAATGTAAATGTAATGTAAACAGTGTTGTCAGCAATACTACTTTCCAGTTGTAGGTCATAGTTTTTGTGGGTTACAGGTTCTGGCCTGAACACAACAGAACTAGTGTAAAGCTGGCTGCTCTAGGCTGATCTTAGCTGCTCCACTGAGTTGAAATAGATGTTAATTCACCACATAATTGTATCGTAGCTTCCTGCTCTTTTGCCTCTCTCTCCCTCCCTCTCTGTTTGTTCCACTCCCTCCACCCCACCCTCTCTCTCTCTTCCTGTACCTCTCTTTCTCTCTCTGTCCTTGTCCTGCAGCTCTCTCCCCCAGCCCAGTCAGTTTGTGAATGTGGGCCCTGTCTGATATTTTACATAATTGCCTTACATAAGTAGCCAGCTCAGCTCAGAGCTTGGATGATATTAGCGGAGATGAATATTGCATGAGGAAAGCACTCGTTAAGCGATAATAAGAGGATAGAGATGGGCCCCGCTGTCAGTCTGTCTTAACCCCGCCCCCACTGTTCACTGTTCTGTCAAGCACTGACTCTATTCAGTCTGTACTGTACGTGTTTGTGTGTGTGTGAGAGAAAGTGTGTGTGTGTGTGTGTGTGTGTGTGTGTGTGTGTGTGTGTGTGTGTGTGTGTGTGTGTGTGTGTGTGTGTGTGTGTGTGTGTTTGTGTGTGTGAAAGTGAAAGTGTGTGTGTAGCCTATGTACTGTATGTGAGTGCCTGCTAGAGAGGCAGATTTTGTCATTAGGTGCTTGTGTGTTGTGTTTTCTGCTTTGTTTGCTGAATAAAAGTGGCTCTTGTGACACAAAGGCGCCCAGGTCTTTTAACTGACTGCAGCCCCTGGCATTTGCAGTTCACACTTAGTGTGAATAAACAGGCTTAATTGCGGTCCCTCATTAGAAGGCCCTGGATGGCAGCAGGGCAGGCTGCAGCTGAATCCTCCCTGTGGGTAGGAGGAGAGGGCACCTCAAGCACCTATTGTACAGCTCTCTGAATTAAAGGATCAAGCATTGCTTTTAGCCTGAAAACCTTTTGTTGTTCTACTGATTATTTTCTTATTTCTAGGGGCCCTTCTCGCCAGTAGAGGTGATTAGGAATCCTGTTGCATGGGTTGGGATTCTGAAGGAGCCCTCAGGCATTCTATTGTTCTAACTCATATAGCTGGCTTAATGTGCTGATTTGATGTCTGCAGAAACCGTATAGAATGCATATTTGGTGGCACTGGGAGAAATGTATACATTTTGAGCAGCTTATTAATATGTATGTAAAGTTCACAGATTCTGAAATACAATATTCATGTGATATATATCAATTGCTCTCTTAGGTGGTGAAAATAGAATGCTGTAGTTTTTCTGCATTCGTAGGAGATACATTTCTATGCAGTCAGTTTATACTAAAATGAGATTGCCATTGACTATACTGTTTATTTCTGCATCAATTTCATAGAAGAGAACCTGAAGGCTAGTTCAGCTATTCACTTTTTAGATGGATCATTTCATGGCACTCCTATTAATTGAATCAGTCAGACACTTCTCTTGTCGTGTCAGGTATGTCCAATGAGTGAAGCACTCAACAGAATATTCACATTCAAGTGCTGGGCCCCAAATGATATGAGGATTAGAAAAGCCAGTGTTAAGATTCATTGAAAAGATGTACTTGTGATTAAACAATTACCATTCTAATTCGGTATCCACATCACACTCCTATCAACCATAAATGGAATTGCAAGAACAGGCACTACAGTGCATCAACACATTAATGATAACTGTTGCTAGTTGCAAATGAGAAAATTATCATAAATAACAACAATTACAAATGATAAAGGTCCTGTGCAAAATGCCTACATGAGGATATCAAATGTTTGTTTTTTAATATAAACTGGTGATGTTTTGTAGTTGATAAATGTCAATAGCTTTTAGCGGTGTTCTCCTAACTGAGAAACATCCCAGTTCTTTGTTTTAACAGAATAATGGAATCTGGACTGGGAATGTGTTCAGTTTCACACGATAATGGCAATGACATTAATGACAGAACAACCAGAAGTCTGAATCAATTATGCATTAAGTTCATAATGTGCTCACTTCCTGTACTAGTATTACATTACAATATATCACAATACACATTACCGCTTCATTACATGAAGATTACATTGCATCATACATGAAGGTCACATTGCATTAATAAGATTGTTATTTAAATCTTAATAGCTGACAAGTTATTTCTCTCCCGTTTGATTCAATTATCAACCCTTGGTTGCCTTATGACGCCGTAGTATGTATTAATGGATGCATGTATGAGTTGTTTTCTGGGTGTTTTGCGCATGCCTGTGTGTGTGTATTTGGGGGATGGGTAGTGATGGAGCAGACAGCCTCAGGTTAATAGTGGTCCCTCTACTGGGGTGAGCTCTGGGCGATGCAGGGTTTCATGGAAACAGGGCTGAGGGGGCTACTGCTTTTAGGAATGAATCCACAATTAAATCAGCCCCTCTTTGAAATGACATTTGTTGATAATGGCTATTGGCTTAATTCAACCCCCGCATGTATTATTTGGCATTTCTCTTGGGCTCTCTCTCTCCCTTTCTTCATCTCTCTCTCTCTCTCTCTGGCTAGTTCTATCCCTCTATCTTTCTCAATGTGTTGTCTCTGGGCTATTATTAGAGTAGACTGGCTGGTGGGAGGAAGACTCTGAACTTAGATGCCTCTTGTCATCTTTTTACTTATTGATTATATTCTGCTTTCCAAGCTTCTGGATGAGTGTGTGTGTGTGTGTGTGTGTGTGTTTGATTTCAAGCCTGAGTGTTGATGTTGTGTATCCTTCTGTGTTAATGTGGGCCATAGGTGCCTAACATGTAAGTGCATTATATTTTGTCATGCGTAGGAGTGTATGCAGTCTACATTAATTATGAATGTGCAAACCCATTATATGTTCAAAAAGTCATAGTGCATTGTGTGTGTGTGTGTGTGTGTGTGTGTGTGTGTGTGTGTGTGTGTGTGTGTGTGTGTGTGTGTGTGTGTGTGTGTGTGTGTGTGTGTGTGTGTGTGTGTGTGTGTGTGTGTGTGTGTGTGTGTGGGGTTAGAGGAGGTGGGAGTGGGTGGGTGTGAGTGCGACCACCCTTTCTGGTAAGGAACATGTTTTACTCTAAACCTCGTTAAATATAGATGGTTATTAATCTTTCATCTCGACCCGTCTGCGTTGGTATCCAGGGAGAAAACCTTAAATACACCCAGCTCTTAGACAATCTCTCTCTTTTCTTCTTCTCCCTTTCCCACTCTCTTTTCCTCTGTCTATCTGTCACATACAAACACCATCACTAAGACGCTAAACTAAATGCAATAACGCAAGAGTGTGGGTGTTTCTTCAGCTCATTGTTATTCATATTGTGTAACAGTTCTGACTTTAAAGGCCCAGTGCGGTCAAAATTCTGTTTTATATGATATTGTACAACAGCTGATGAAACTAACACTGTAAAAGTGTGAAAAAGTCAATGTTATTTCTTGATAGTTGCTGGTTGAAAATACAATCTACACAGGACCTTCTAATCAGCAGGTTTGCATGGGCGGGGAGTTTGGGCTTTCCATGGTGACATCACCATACAGTAAACAACAAAGAGAGTTCCAAACCTCTCTGTCAATGACAGCTCGTTTTTAGTTCCCCCCTCCCCACTCAAACTACTCCCAGACAGCTAAATTCGTGCTTGAGAAATAGTAAACAAAAAATTATAATATATATATGATTTTTGCCCATTTTAATGGAAATCTATTACAGTAAGGTACTTAATTGTTAACCAGAAATGGTTGGATATTGATATAAAAACAACTGCATTAGGCCTTTAAAAAAAGTCTAATCTTTGAAAACGCTTTTGTTTTCACTGTCTCAAATGTTAACCCTCCACTGTTTCTAATGGAGGTCGTAACATGACTTTGGTCTAAAATATTATTTAATGAGAAAGAGAAATAGAACTCCAAAATAGACTCCACAGTCAGTCTGAGAAGACATACGATCCTGATTCTCGATGTCCGTGCTCCTCAACAGCACCCCCAGGGTATTCTCTTCCTCCTCTCTATCTTCCACCTTTTCCTTCTCCTCACCCTCTCTCATCAGTCCCTCTCCATCCCTCTCTCCCACGCCAATCTCCCAGCTCCAGTAATAGGAGACTTGAAATCAATAGCACATTAGTCTGGCCGGAAACTCCACTGGAATTAAATATGAATGACTGAGATTGCGGCTCTAGCTACATGCTACTGCGAGAGAGTGAGAGAGAGGCATATGGCCCATAGGGGATATGGGGTTTAGCTGAGTTCTCTCCATACAGACCCATTCTGTTAGCCAGCCCCATAGTGAAATTACTGGGGAGTCTGTTGTCTTGTTCGGTTGAGAAGCAGTGTGCAGTGATTTGTTGATGTTGTTGTTGTTTACTAGGATCTCCTTTAGCCCATCATAGGCTAATCATCCGTGACATACATGTTTGTACCAGTATTGTTTAGGAGGGTCATTTAGTGCTCTGTACTGAACAAGGGCTTTGGCGTAGTTGGACAGAGTGAACAGTGAAAGGGCACGTCACAAAGAGGCGACGGCTAAGGAAGCAAGAAGAATCCGCCAGCCCCGCCCAACCTCCCGTATCAGAGGCAGCAGAGGCAGCAGCCCCATTTAAATATGAAAGAGCCCTGTTCAGTTATGAACAGATTGCATCTTACATTTTCAACATTACCTCTGAGTACAATGTGCTCTCCTTTTCATCAAGCTTTCACATCCATTCTGTGCACTCTCCTAGAAACACTCTCCATATATTTCCTTCTTGTGTCGAGCACCATTTGAATTCCCTGATTTAATATTGTGAAATTAAATTAGTTCCTTTTGCACAGAATGGCTAGATTTTTTATGATGGAAAAGCCTATTATGTGCGTGTATAAGGTGCAGCTTGCTGGGTGGATGGATACACTAGAGGTAGGGTGTGGTTAGGCAGAAGCAGACAGAGTGTCTGCTGGGTATACTGTAGGGGATTGCGGGAGCCGTTGCTCCCAGTAAACTAATGCTCTGTAATCATCTAAAGGTAGATGTTTTTAGGAGGTGTATTTATCCCATCAGAGATGAAGCAGTTGGTTTGTGACAGATGGTGTGATATTGTTCCCCTGTACAGCCCACAAGTACAACCCCTCCCTCTCTCTATGACAGATGTAGGGGGAGGAACACAGCCCTCTTCTCTTTTCTTTACATTGATTTGGGTGCTTGAACCCTTAGGGACTGGGAGGGGGTGGTGGTAATGGGGATGAAGGTTTGGTCATTTCTTGCTGGTCAGATAAATAATCTATAGAGGGAACGGTCGAGGGAATCGTAAACACATTGCATGCATTATCCTGTACCACAATCTGCATGTCCTCCACCATGAAGCACCCTTCAACAGGGCTGGCTTGTGGTAGGCATTAGTGAGGGTAGAACTGTGGATATCCACATAAATCTTGGTTAGTGGGACAGCGATGTAAGCAGCCATGCATGTAATGAAGGCAGGAGAAAGTGGAGCTTCTACTGCTGCTGCTCAGATCGGTGAGTGTGACGCCTCAACCGCAATTTCCCAACACACGTCTTCAACGCCATCCAACATATACTGAAGGCTAAGCTACGGCTCCAGGTTGTTCGACATATCCTGTACCCTCTGTGTGTATACTGAGTACTAGTAATCATTTAGCGAGCATCATGATTTACTTTGTTAAATGGCTCTCTGTCTATTAGCCAAATCTGCTGAGTGGGAGTACAGAAGTGGAGGGATGTGTACTGGCAACTGGGGGATATAGATGTCTGTATTCTACAGTAATTAACCAGATTTGAAAGGATTTTAGCAGTGATTATCTGACCCCTCCTGCTTCCCCACCGTCTTAATGGTAAGACAAGTTCCATTAAAGTTCTAACAGCTGTCCGGTGGGGGTGGCAGATGAGGCCTAGTGCTGCACCTCTCCTCTAGCTCCCTGGAGGGTCAGGGGTCAGTCTAGGGGTAGAGGTTAGAGAAAACACTCTCCTGAAGATGCAACGTGTTGATGCGTTTCGAGCCACACAATCAAATAAGCATCTGCCTGCCCCTCAGTGGAGGACAGCAAGAGATACTACTGCACATTAGCTTGAACGTTATTGATTATAGCTATTGTCATGACGGGTAATTCCTTCATCATCAGTGTTCAGCTTGTGAAGGTGATTGTGAACCTGATACCATTATGTCATCCTTGGTAACACCTTACTTATAGTCAACAGGTGTAATGCTTTATTACTTGTTATAGACATATGAGCCTGTCTTATTTTGTATAATTTCTTTGCATTTGTTGTTTCTTGATTTAGTTTCGTACATGTAGCCAATTATACAGAATCTCTGTATATTGATAAAACCTTTTAGCATGTAATTTACGTATGTTTGTTTTCCTCCCCCGACATGTGGTTTGCTAAATTGTGAGAGCTTTCATATGTAAAAACACTAGAGGTTTGTTCTTCCTTTTCTCTCCCTCAGCACTTAATATCGTAAAAGCCTTTTTATGGCTGCTGAAGTAATGTCCTGGAGCTGGGCCACAGTGAGCAAGTGGTTAATGATTTTAATGGGACCCCCCCCCCCCCCCCCCCCCCCAGGCCGATAGGGAGAGGTAGAGAGGAGGAGGTGGAGATGGGGCGTGCTCTGGGCATGGGTGCATGGTGGGCGAGCAGGTGGATGACGGGCAGCTGAGGAGTGGATTCTGGGGGGGAGGGGAAGTGACATCCATTTTGAAGGACTCTTGGGGTTGCGAGAAACCCCTGAAAAAAAAGCTAAACCCATCTGGAAGTGAGGTGGGGGCTGTTGTGTGAAAGAGATCCAGTGGGTGGTGTCTGACACGCTCTCTTTTGTTCTTTGGTAATGCAGTAGGGATGGGGTGGGGGGCTCTCTCGGCTGTGGGGGAGGGGCAGAAACTCGAACAATAGTGCCGGTCTAGGAATTGAAAGCCTTCGATGAACAGGGGAGGGCTAAGGAGGAGAGAAAAGAAGGAGGCTAGAGAGGTGGGAAGAATAGAGCAGGCATAGGTACTGTCCACTGACAGTATTAATCAGTGCATTAACACAATGCAAGGGCACCACAATGTCACTGCCAAACATTCGAGCGCTGTCACGCCCTGACCTTAGTTTTCTATATTTTCTGTATTATTTTGGTCAGGTCAGGGTGTGACGAGGGTGGGTATGTGTGTTTTTGTCTTGTCTAGGTTTTTGTTTATCTATGGGGATTTTGTATGTCTAGGTAATGTAGGTTTATGGTGGCCTGAATTGGTTCCCAATCAGAGGCAGCTGTTTATCGTTGTCTCTGATTGGGGATCCTATTTAGGTTGCCATTTTCCATTTAAGTTTTGTGGGTAGTTGTCTATGTGTAGTTGCATGTCAGCACTCTGTTATTATAGCTTCACATTCGTTTTGTTGTTTTGTTAGTTTGTGTAAGTGTTCTTCATTTTATTAAAGAAGAATGTATTCACATCACGCTGCGCCTTGGTCTCCTCACTACGACGAACGTGACAGAACTACCCACCACCAAAAGACCAAGCAGCGTGGTAAGAGGGAGCAGCGTTTTTTGGAGAGTTGGACATGGGAGGAAATCCTGGACGGCAAGGGACCCTGGGCACAGACGGGAGAATATCACCGTCCTAAAGAGGAGCTAGAAGCAGCTAAGGCGGAGCGGCGACGCTACGAGGAGTTGGTGCAAAGAGGCATGCACGAGAGGCAGCCCCAGAATTTTTTGGGGGGTGGCAGAGTCAGGTTGGAGACCTGAGCCAACTCCCCGTGCTTACCTTGGCGAGCATGTGACTTGTCAGGCCCTGTGCTATGGGGTGATGCGCACGGTGTCCCCAGTGTGCACTCTTAGCCCGGTGCGCTACATCCCAGTTCCCCGCATCTGCCAGGCTAGGGTGAGCATCCAGCCAGGAAGGATTGTGCCAGCCCTGCTCTCCAGACCTCCAGTACGTCTCTACGGCCCAGGATATCCTGCGCCGGCTCTGCGCACTGTGTCTCCAGTGTGTCTGCACAGCCCAGTGCGTCCTGTGCCTGCGCCCCGCACGTGCAGGGCCAAAGTCACCATCCAGCCAGGACGGGTTGTGCAGGCTCTTAGCTCGAGACCTCCAGTGCGCCTCCACAGCCCAGTGTATCCGGTGCCTCGGCCAAGGACAAGGCCTCCTGCATGTCTCCCCAGCCTGGTGAGTCCTGTGCCTGTGCTAAGAACTAACCGTCCTGCATGTCTCCCCAGCCTGGTGAGTCCTGTGCCTGCTCCCAGAGCCAGGCCTCCTGTGTGTCTCTCCACCCCAGTGGTGATCCATGGCAAGAAGCCTCCAGTGATGATCCATTGCAAGAAGCCTCCAGTGATGATCCATGGCAAGAAGCTTCCAGTGGTGATCCATGGCAAGAAGCCTCCAGTGATGATCCATGGCAAGAAGCTTCCAGTGGTGATCCATGGCAAGAAGCCTCCAGTGATGATCCATGGCAAGAAGCCTCCAGTGATGATCCATGGCACGAAGCCTCCAGTGGTGATCCATGGCACGAAGCCTCCAGTGATGATCCATGGCACGAAGCCTCCAGTGATGATCCATGGCACGAAGCCTCCAGTGATGATCCATGGCACGAAGCCTCCAGTGATGATCCATGGCACGAAGCCTCCAGTGTTGATCCATGGCACGAAGCCTCCAGTGATGATCCATGGCACGAAGCCTCCAGTGATGATCCATGGCACAAAGCCTTCAGTGATGATCCAAGGCAAGAAGCCTCCAGTGGTGATCCATGGCACGAAGCTTCCAGTGATGATCCGCCCTTCAGCCCGGAGCTTCCAGAGGCGCCCTTCAGTCCGGAGCTTCCAGAGGCGCCCTTCAGCCCGGAGCTTCCAGAGGCGCCCTTCAGCCCGGAGCTTCCAGAGGCGCCCTTCAGTCCGGAGCTTCCAGAGGCGCCCTTCAGTCCGGAGCGTCCAGAGGCGCCCTTCAGCCCGGAGCTTCCAGAGGCGCCCTTCAGTCCGGAGCTTCCAGAGGCGCCCTTCAGTCCGGAGCTTCCAGAGGCGCCCTTCAGTCCGGAGCGTCCAGAGGCGCCCTTCAGTCCGGAGCTTCCAGAGGCGCCCTTCAGTCCGGAGCTTCCAGAGGCGCCCTTCAGTCCGGAGCGTCCAGAGGCGCCCTTCAGTCCGGAGCTTCCAGAGGCGCCCTTCAGTCCGGAGCGTCCAGAGGTGCCCTCCAGTCCGGAGCCCGCTACGAGGGTCCCCAGTCCGGTGCCCGCTACAAGGGTCCCCAGTCCGGGGCCCGCTACGAGGGTCCCCGCTCTAGAGGCGCCACCTAAGTGGGCAAAGCCAGAGGTGGAGCGCGGTCTACGTTCCTCACCAGAGCCGCCACCGCGGAGAAGCTCATATTAGTCTACATTGTCTGGTTGTCATGATGGAAGCTCATAGTGGTTTACATTGTGGTTGTCATGATGGAAGCTCATATTAGTCTACATTGTCTGCTTGTCATGATGGAAGCTCATAGTGGTTTACATTGTGGTTGTCATGATGGAAGCTCATAGTGGTCTACATTGTATGGCTCAGTGACTCTTGACCACCTGAGAAAACACATTGAAAATACAATACCTAGGCTCTCACAATCTCTAATGCACAGGTGTCGCCTTGTAAGGCAATACTCTTCATTCTTCATTCTCAGGACAACCATGGTAGAGAACGGGCCAGTGTGGGCATTGTAGTGGAAGCAGTGGACCTACATAGAGAGAGAGAAAGTGAGATTCATTTGTCTTCATTAACATGGTCTCTGGCCCAGACTCCTGCCTGCTGTTAGCACTGAGCCTGCCTGCTACCCTGCTCTGCTCTGAGAGAGACTGGTTCCATGCACACACAAATCCCCAAGATGTCTGTCCTTCCTCTGCTACAGCTCCAGCCTCTGTCTGTCACACAAGGTTAATTTATCCACACCACCCCGCCGCCCCCAACCCTCTCTCTCTCTCTCCATCTCTCATTTTTCATAAACCTCCATACACCCCATTATTCATCTGGCATCTTGCAGACAGAGCAGAGCGGGAGCTGAGTACCTGCAGCAGCAGGCCAGGCAGGCTGCTTTCCCTGGTGCTGAATTGGTGGACCATGGGGCAGAGGGAGAGTGAGGAGGGGTGGGGGCGGGGTTGCAGCAGGCAACTCTATTAGGTTATACTTTACTGATGGAGGAGATGGGGGTGGGGAATGAAGGCAGACAGAGCGGAGGGAGGGGTTTTACAGTAAATTGACAAGTGGTTCCTGTGGAGAAGGATCGATAAGAGAAGGAGAGAAGGATGGAGAGAGAGAGAGAGATACATAAAACAATACTTACCTTACTAGCTCTGACTTTGCTGAGAGCTACTTTGAGGAAGCATGTACTTACTATGACTGTGACATGTGGTTGTCCCACCTAGCTATCTTAAGATGAATGCACTAACTGTAAGTCTGATAAGAGCGTCTGCTGAATGACTAAAATGTCAAATGTAAATACAATAATGCATTGATTAATTTCCCATTTAGTGTTACCTGCTAATTTCAATTTGAGATGAAAGATGGACCAGCTATAAGACATCAGGGACAACCCTGTGGGGACACATTGTGTCCTGAACTTTGGTGTACCTCCTTTTCATTTGCTTCATTGTAAGTAATTTGATTCCATTTGAAAGGAGGCCATCTCCTTTGGGTCTTAAGACCAACGTTTGTTGTCTATCTACTGAAAGGCTACAAAGAAAATCAGAAACAGTGCAACATAACGCTACAATCAGAGTCTGTCACTACAGTACTAGCTAGTTCTGTTGAGCACCATGAACCACGAAATCAGAAATCAGAAAGAATCATAAATCTGAAGATGCGCCTTTCTTAGAGAAGGGGCTTGGGCCCTACCCTTTTCCCCACAATCATGGTGAACGTCTCCCTCTGCTGGTCAACAGTTAGTAAAGCACACTTGCTGAAGGGAGAGGCAGCATTTTGCCTCCTGGCTGACGAGGGAAATGTGATACAGTATATTACATAGATTCCCTCCAAGAGGGGATAATGGAATAAACATGAAATACTTGAGCATGTTATGAATATGAATGTGAGGTAAACATATGATGCTGCTGTAGAGATACACCTAGAGGAACTAACTGTTTAGGGGATGGGCATATGATCATAATACATATTTATCCCAAATATGAACACACTATCCTTGTGTAGTGTGAAGAGTATTCTAATGCACACAACATGATCGAGGTAGACAAATGATTTAAAAGGTGTAAATTAGCACACCACAATGTAGCACCGTTGAATTATAGGGCCAGTACACATCCTCTTAGATAGACCTTGTAGGCGCATGCCAGACAGAATTAACAGGATTAGATCTACTTAACCAAATGACGAATGAAATGGCTCCCTCCCTGGTAAAAGGCAGATTATTTTTTCATCAATTGGATTAGTTGACCACCGGGTGAGGAAAATAGGAATCAGACCACAGTCATCTGTCTGGTTGACACAGGCCTAGGTCTATTGGCTCAAAAAAGCCTAGCAGTTGAACAGTAGGCTATAAACCTATTTAATCCCTAGCCGGCTAGTCTAGTACTTCACAACCCCACCTTTTCTCTTGATAGCATTGCTTGATAGCCTACCATCCTCTTCAACCTCCTTGACCTAAAAAATATTGACCTTGTTCAGGTGCCACCTGCCTGCTGTGTTGCACCTGCCTACTTGCATCACTGCAGATTTCCCAATTCACCAATGGGTGCATAGTAACAAAAAAATGGCCTACTGCAGATCCATATCCGTATTATAGGCCTGTAATATATGCTGTGTGATTTATGAATTTATGCATTAATTGTAGTGTTTCGCTTTTGTTTTGACAGGTAGCTAGGACAACAAAACTGTCAACAGATTACAGACCTACGGGCTTTGACATGATGTTTTTCACTTGGTATACATGTTGAACTAAAGTAGGTCTCGCTGTTCAGCAAACGTCCTCAATTTTCACACTAATGAAACCCTAACTGTTGAGGATATGGGCCATTATCGGGCGTGTGACAGCGTTACTGAAACCGGTCAGGTGAGAATTTTGAATGCACTGCGGACGATCCCATACAACACAACCTTGTATTTCTGCTCCCAACCACTAGGAGGACCACTGGGATAGGCACCGTAGCGTGGTGATACAAGGAAGCGAACTCCAGCAGGACAACAACAGTATCGAAGTGTGAGAGAGAGAGAGAGAATAGTTCGAAGACTACACTAAATGGGGACGCGAAATGACATCTTCAACCAACGAGAGGAGAGCATTTGCTCACAAAATTAATCGGTGAGACTCATAATTTGTATGTACTCTGTAGGACAGCTAGTTCGCGTGACATGACGAACAGACCGAGTAGTGCAGGATTTAAGGGTATCACTGATCGTAAACCGCGCAGACTGAATAGGAACTGAGACAGACGGAGGCTAGTCTATTGTTCAGCATATGGACTTCGAATTAAATGTGAATTTATCATTCACCCTGCCATTGTTTAGAAAACTAAAACGATTTTCATACCTTGCGATTGTTTTTTTGTTGCACACACAGATAACGTTAACTAGATCACAGCTATCCTTTTGCTAGTAGGCTGACACTCGAGCCATCAAACATGTTGGCTACTAGTTACCTAAATTACTTTATTTTACATTATCTTGAGGAGCCCCAAGTAAAACGGATATAAAACTATAATTAGTAGTTATCTAGTCATATCAGCCGTTGAATTCGCTTTCCCGTCGACCTGCGGGATAACAAGGCGTGGGTTAGGTTACACTAATATTGTTGCGCTGCAAATGAACTCAGCTTGATCCTCTGTGCTGTCACTCCTAGTTCAAATCATACTGTGTAGAACTCTTCCTGTGGGTAGGTCTGTAGATGGAACTGAAAAGTCTAGTTCTTATGGAGTTCTGATACACAATGAAAACAGAAGTAGGCAAGATGGAGTTCCCCTTTTCCTGTGGGAAAGTAAAGTAGCCGAGGACGGTATCTTTATTATTATCCACGGAGTTAGATCAGACCTATAGCCGAAATATCACCTTGCATGACATGATGAATTTCCCTGTTCCACCATTGTTGAGTTCATACTTGTGTTCATCAAAGCCTTGATCAGGGAATGGCATGCTAAGCCATTGATTGCGTGGTGCATGGTGGGTAGGTATAGGCAATACATGGTAGTACATGCTAATAGCAGGTGTCGTTCCGCCCCCGTCACACAAACACACACTTTCAGAAAAAAAGCACTAGCCTAGCTGTTCACCTTGCAGCCTTCATAGAATCGTCTGAGAACCTCCTTCATATTATGGGTGCGTGGCCCTTGGAGGCTCCTGAGAGCAGACTGGATATTTGATTAGAGACATGCAGGTGAACATGTCACATCAAAACCAACAGGGAGGAAATCTCAATGACATCTTGGAATGTCAGCAGTCCAGTACGAAACAGTTAACTACACCACAACAGGCCCATACCTTGTATCTCGTATTAGGACTTTCCGACTGGCCCATACCATACTTATTATACTTACTATGGTATGTACGCATATTTCTCAGTCTCACATGATTATCATATTGAGTTAGCCTAGCAAATGGTGAATGGGGCTGTTCCCCCTGAATGTTGACTGGCAGCCTACTAGTTCAAATTGTAGCAGCTAACCTACTACTAGGCTATAGCCTAACTTAGTAGTCACCGAGTAGAGTGCTGAATTCAACAGCTTAGGCCTAATCATTGCTACAGTTTCTCCTCTCTCCCCAACTCTGTTATCGTCCAGTCCTCTCTCTCTCTCCCCAGTGGGAGCCAGTCCATTGTATCGGTTCAGGATGCAGGAAAGGGTGTGACAGGGTGTTCCGTCTATTACCCTTGGAGGCGATAGCTTTTCCTTTATCCTGTTTAAAGTGGGGATTGGAAAAGGTAGCACATTTTAACGGCAGAATAACACAAACATATTGTTGTGACTGTCGCCTCTGTCAAAAGATTGTTGTAGAGTTCCAGCTTAAAAGGGTTGTGTGATTTGGGGTAGCAGAGTTATTTCTGAGAGATGGGGGGGGGGTGTAGTATGTCATGGGGGGAAATTACATTTGAGGGTCTCCTTTTGAAGCAGAGAGCAGTAGCATTTAACGTGTGGAATGAAGACATAGTTTGACCACAGCGACCGTGACCAGGGAATTTCGGACGCGTTATGTGTGCGTGAAACTGTAACTCTCTGTGTGTGAGAGAGTCTGAGAGAATGAGATGGCCAGTCCGTTATAAGTTTGTGGAAGAGCAGCTGCATGCTGTGTCTCTGCGAGAATTGGGGGCCTAGTTTGACTTTGTCCCCCTCTCTAAGCCTCCCATTTGCTATTGGTCCATAAAGGCCCAGGCCAGGGGCAGTGAGAGCGTTATGGCTCTCTGCCTGGTTTCTGTACTAGGCCCAGTCACCGCTCCTCTCTTCTCCCACAGATCCGGCTTGACTCCCATTCACAACAGCTGCTGGCATTCAGCACTGCTTCTAGTACCAGCTGCTGGGGACTGCGTAGTGGGGAGAGAATGGATAGCATACATGGCTGCTCACATCTGATAAGAAGTCAAAACTGGAAAGCTATTATTAAATCTAAGGCAGGCACATAATTATGTATAAAACACATCCATCTAGCATTACGTCTGGGAGTAGCCTACATATTCATAATGGTTTAAAGCAGCAATAAGCAAAATGTAATAGGTTTAACTATGGTTTATCAGCAGCAAGGCTTTTGTTTGGCCTATGTTAATTGTCTTATTTGCATGTGCATGATAATGGTGAGGCAATTCGATTTTTGGAACCTCGCTGGAGAGATTTTAGCTGAGTATCTAGATTATGGAGCATATTTGCATACGAATCTGAGGCAAACGCGTGCAAGTTTGGGCATCAAATCAGTTGTACTCAAGTTAACTGTCTTTATCCACTGACAGAATGATTGCTATTCTGGTATTTATTATGTCTAGACTTGTTTCTGTTTGGCTTCCTGAAGATACAGCTGTGAATGAAAAACATTTTTTCCCCTGTTTGAGTGTAACTGTACTCTACCGTTTCCTGTCCGTCTGTCTCTGTCAGGACGGTGGCTGCAGAGGTCAGGAAGCAGGTATCCAGAGAGTACGGCTCCCCTCAGCTGTCCAAGAAACGAGGAGCACACCAACCTGTAAGTAGCAGTATGTTTTTAGGTATATCACCTTGTCTTTGGTCAAAGATGAGGATGGACTTTCTATGGATGAGTTGAATTTACTGTTTTGGAAACAAACAACTTAAGGAGGTCATCAACCACTTAGGATGTCATCTATTTGTGTATAAAAAGGCTATCTCCGCAGTGCTCTCACTGAAGTGGAGCCAGTGTCTATGTATATGACTTGCCTAGTTAAATAAAGGGTACATAGAAAAGTGTGTCAAAAGTAGGTGACGTAGGCTTAATCACTCCTATTATCCATATTTTTTCTTTGCTCACTATCTCGGTGTGGCCTGTAGCTTGTGTGGTCCTTGTGGAATGTTTAGGTGTATGAATATAAAGCTTCTCCAGGGCTGCGTTCAGTACATAAAAATGGTTAAATTGAACAGAAACGGTGCTGTACTGAATGACCAGTTGAGGTTCAAAATGCACCGCTGCCCTTTTAAATATGTCACCCATTGCTTCAAGGCACACCCACCGAACTGAGCAAACCTATCTCAGTCTGTTCAAGAAAACGTGTCGTTCAGTGCAAACTGTTCCGCAAACGTTCAAGCAAACTGAATGCACCTCAGGTATTGATTGTTGTGTGTTATTGATTGATTGGTTGTCAGGTGCCGCTGACAGAGGTGGTGGAGCCTGTGGACTATGAGGAGTATGTGAGTAGCCACGCCCCTGGGGCGGAGCCTGGACCCCTCAGACAGCTGATGGAGTTCCCCCCAGACGACCTGGAGCTCCTCCTGCAGGACAGAGAGTGTACTACACTGGAGCCCCCTCTGCCCGAGGAGGAGTGAGTCACACTAACACACATACTATGTACATTATGTACAGTACACACCAGTGTTTCCCCTACCATTATGTCCCCTTGCTTAGCTCTGTTTCCACCTGCCTAAAAGAGTTTGGCTTCAATGGGTTTCAAATGGTAATTTTGGAGACAGGGGCCTGGATGTTGCATTGAATTCCTTTGTGCCCCGCCTAGAAAATAATCCAGAGGGTAAGACTGACACACATGCTCACTTGCATAGGACTTCTTGACACACAGCATTATCATGCTACTGGACAGACAGAATACCTTTCCTATGCCATTGTAATATTTATGTCATACTATATAATTCATGTGTTTTTTCCACAGCACATTTGACCCAAGAGTGAGAGATGCCTTGGGTGTCTACACAGATGACTGGTTGATCATTCAGAGGAAGTGAGTGTCCCTCTATCATGTGTCCCATGCCTCCCTCTTTTCCATTCCTTTATCCACATTGATTTACAATTGATTTGGTTGCAATGGTGCCCATGATGTGCATTATCTCTGTGATTTAAAGATGAGGATAATGTATTTTGTCATGTCTGTAGGTATCAGCGTTATAGTACAACCCACACCCCCCACAACTCTGAGCGCCAGAGGGAGAGGCAGCGAGGGCTGGTTAAGCAGACCTTTGAACTGGACGAGGCTGCGGCCACTGACCGCCAGGATGACCAGGACGATGCTAAGCGGCGGTCAGTCTCTCTGGATGACACGCCCCGGGGTAGCTGGGCCTCCAGTATTTTTGACCTGAAGAACTCGTCGCCGGACGCCCTGCTGCCCTCGGTGCTAGAGCGCACGGCTGCAGAGGACATGGACCGCCGCAACGCTGAGGCCCGCCTGCAGGGGCGCCACTCTGACCTGCTGGGGCTCTTCCCTCCTCCCGACGAGGTCTGTCCCAAATAATAATATTATCATCCATACACTATTCACTTCTGTTCAGTTCAGTTGTCTGTCTGCATGTGTTGCTAAAGTACTAGCCGACTTTGTGTAGAATGATATAGCTATAACATAGAAAGCTACAGAAACTATATCAAAACTTAATTATATATATATATTTTTAAATGTTTCAAAGTTAATTACATGTAGATTCTGTTGATAAAAATCAGGCAGTTCCACCATAGACATTGAACCACATCAATGAAGTGGATGTACAATACCATGGCCTTCTCCACAGCCATGTGACCATCTGTTTGCGTATCTTGCCTCTAGGGCTGGGCGATATGGCCAAAATATAATATTAAGGTATTTGAAAAATATATAATGTTTTTAGGGTATTTGATGTTATTATGTTTTTGAATAATAAAAGTTCTACATTTGCTTTGAGTAGTGCGTGACCCTAGGGTGGCAACACATACAGTTCATTCGGAAAGTATTCAGACCCCTTCACTTTTTCCACATTTTGTTACGTTACAGCCTTCTAAAATTGATTAAATAAAAAAAAATAAAAAAATTCCTCATCAGTTTACACAGAATAGCCCATAATGACAGAGAGAACAGGTTTTTTGAAATGTTTGTAAGTGTATTAATTTTTTTTTTTAAATGAAATACCTTATTTACATAAGTATTAAGACCCTTTGCTATAAGACTAGAAATTGTGCTCAGGTGCATTCTGTTTCCATTGATCATCCTTGAGATGTTTCTACAACTTCATTGGAATCCCAATTTGGTCAATTCAATTGATTTGACATGATTTGGAAAGGCACACACCTGTCTATATAAGGTCCCACAGTTGACAGTGCCAAGCCATGAGGTCGAAGGAATTGTCTGTAGAGCGCCAAGACAGGATTGTGTCAGTGGCCTCCATCATTCTTAAATGGAAGAAGTTTGGAACCACCAAGACTTTTCCTAAAGCTGACCGCCTGGCCAAACTGAGCAATCGGGGGAGAAGGGCCTTGGTCAGGGAGGTGACCAAGAACCTGATGGTCCTTCTGACAGAGCTCCAGAGTTCCTCTGTGGAGATCGCAGGACCTTCCAGAAGGACAACCATCTCTGCAGCACTCCACCAATCAGGTCTTTATGGTAGAGTGGCCAGACGGAAGACACTCCTCAGTAAAAGGCACATGACAGCCCGCTCTGAGTTTGCTAAAAGGCACCTAAAGACTCTCAGACCATGGGAAACAAGATTCTCTGGTCTGATGAAACCAAGATTGAACTCTTTGGCCTGAAGCGTCACATCTGGAGGAAACCTGGCACCATCCCTACAGTGAAGCATGGTAGTGGCAGCATCATACTGTGGGGATGTTTTTCAGCGTCAGGGACTGGGAGACTAATCAGGAATGAGGGAAAGATGAACAGAGCAAAGTACAGAAGGATCCTTGATGAAAATCTGCTCAGGACCTCAGACTAGGGCGAAGGTTCACCTTCCAACAGGACAACAACCCTAAGCACACAACCAAGACAATTCAGGAGTGGCTTCGGGACAAGTCTCTGAATGTCCTTGAGTGACCCAGCCAGAGCCCGCACTTGAACCCGATCGAACATCTCTGGAGAGACCTGAAAATAGCTGTGCAGTGACACTCCCTATCAAACCTGACAGAGCTTGAGAGGATCTGGAGAGAAGAATGGGAGACACTCCCCAAAAACAAGTATGCCAAGCTAGTTGTGTCATACCCAAGAACACTCGGGCTGTAATCGCTGCCAAAGTTGCTTCAACATAGTACTGAGTAAAGGGTCTGAATACTTATGTAAATGTGATATTTCATTTTTTTAATATATAAATGTACAAAAAAGTAAAGAAAATCAGGTTTTGCTTTGTCATTATGGGGTATTGTGTGTAGATTAATGAGGAATTTAATCAATTTTAGAATAAGGCTGTAATGTAACAAAATGTGGAAAAAGTCAAGGTGTTTGGATACTTTCCTGAATGCACTGTACATTCTAAGTGATTTCAATGGGTCTTTCTCCATTCTGATTGTTTTATACTGTTCTATTCAACTTCAACCAATTATTTCCATCAATTTCTGCACTCATTTGAGAATTTCCACACTACCACGTAGGGCTGCATGATATGGGCAAACAATCTAGGCCTTATTTTTTACAAAATGTTACAATTGCACTTGTGTGAACATGAAAAAAAAGTAACGTTTTTTTAAATTTTTTAACTAAGCAAGTCGGTTAACTTTTACTTGGTACTCATCCCGGATCCGGGAGCACCCCCCACAGTAAAAAAGCTGACTAGCATAGCCTAGCGTCACAAGTAAATACAAGCATCTAAATATCATTAAATCACAAGTCCAAGACTCCAGATGAAAGATACAGATCTTGTGAATCCAGCCATCATTTCTGATTTTTTAAATGTTTTACAGGGAAGACACAATATGTAAATCTATTAGATAACCACGTTAGCAAAAGACACAACTTTTTTTACTCCACCATTTTTTTCCTGCATCAGTATCTATCACTAATTCGACTAAATAAAGATATATATATATAGCCACTAACCAAGAAACAACTTCATAAGATGACAGTCTGATAACATATTTATGGTATAGGATATGTTTTTTTAGAAAAATGTGCATTTTTCAGGTATAAATCACAGTTGTACATTGCAGCTGCAATCTGAAATAGCGTTGGAAGCAGCCGGAATAATTACAGAGACCGACGTCAATTACCAAAATACTCATCCTAAAACATTTCTGAAAAATACACAGCATACAGCAATCGAAAGACACAGATCTTGTGAATCCAGACAATATTTCAGATTTTCTAAGTGTTTTACAGCGAAAACACAATATATCGTTATATTAGCATACCACATGAGCTAACATCACACCAGCATTAAATCAAGGCAAAGGGGGCGATAACGTTATCGCCACCAAAATATATTAATTTTTTCACTAACCTTCTCAGAATTCTTCAGATGACAGTCCTGTAACATCATATTACACAATGCATATAGAGTTTGTTCGAAAATGTGCATATTTAGCATCACAAATCTTGGTTATGCAATGTAATCTGTCAAAACATGGCATGCATTCGGGCCGGCGCCATCTTGGAAAGGCACCTATGATTACGATTATTTATCGATTAGATTGACTAAAAAAATACAGGTTGGACAGCTAATGAAAGATGCATTGGTTATTAATGCAACCGCTGATTTAGATTTTAAAAATTAACGTTACAAGACATACATTGTGAGTTACAGCCAGACTAGTGCCGCAAAAAATGGCCGACAACTGCGTTTACATTTTTCCACATAAATACGGAATAAAATCATAAATAACTCTTACTTTTGGACGAGCTTCCATCAGTATCTTGGGCAATGTGTCCTTTGTCCAAAAGTATCGTTGCTTTGTTGTAAAACGACCTCCTCAACTTCAGAACTAGCAGCTAACGATAGCTACACGGCACACACATGCCCAAATCGTCAAACGCAATACTAAGGAAATTCAGAAAAATAGCAATATACTCGCATAAACTGATATAAATCGGTTTCAAATAACTTCGTTATGATGTTTCTAACACCTATATCGAATTAAATCACAGACGGATAGATCTTTGATCAATAACGAGAGCTTTTGAGCATGCGATTCTGATGTCCTCCCTTGCGTCCTGGCGAGCGTCAAAAAGATGGGTCATCTCACTCCATTCCCTTTTATAAACTCTGAGAACCACCTAGAGACACCATTCCACTTCTCATTGGTTACTGACATCCAGGGGAAGGCGGGTGCAGTTCATTTCGATCCATAGGGCATACACAGAGCTTAAAACTGATCCGAGATCAGAGACTATTTTTCAGAGCTTTGCATGTCCTGTCATGAGTTTCGCTGTAGAAAGAGTTCTGGTTCACCCACAGACATAATTCAAACGGTTTTAGAAACTAGAGATTGTTTTCTATCCAATAGTAATAATAATATGCATATTGTACGAGCAAGAATTGAGTATGAGGCAGTTTAATTTGGAGACGATATTTTCCAAAGTGGAAACAGCACCCCCTGTATTGAGAAAAGGTTTTAAGAACAAATTCTTATTTACAATGACGGCCAAACCCAGACGACACTGGGCCAATTGTGCGCCACCCTATGGGACTCCCAATCACGGCTGGATGTGATACAGCCTGGATTCGTACCAGGGACTGTAGTGACGCCTCACCCTATGGGACTCCCAATCACGGCTGGATGTGATACAGCCTGGATTCGTACCAGGGACTGTAGTGACGCCTCTTGCACTGAGATGCACCTAAATTATGTTAGCGACTAACATAATTTAGGCCCAACTTGCTAAGAAAAGACAAACGAGCTGTTTGCAGATGTAAGAAACACAAACTAATAGTGTAATTCTGGAACACTAGTTCATTTATATTAAGAAGCAAATAGAAAACCACATCGCTGTCATCAACATTGTCATTACAAGCATTTCGCTACGCCCGCAATAACATCTGCTAAATTCTGTGCCATTCTGTATACTTCTGGCCCTTCTTTGGACACTGTGTGAACTAACCTCCAGACGAGTTTCAATGCCATACAACTCTCCTTCCGTGGCCTCCAACTGCTCTTAAATGCAAGTAAACCTAAATGCATGCTCTTCAACCGATCGCTGCCCACACCTGCCCGCCTGTCCAGCATCACTACTCTGGACGGTTCTGACTTGTATTTTGTGTATATGTGGACAACTACAAATACTTAGGTGTCTGGTTAGACTGTAAACTCTCCTTCCAGACTCACATTAAGCATCTCCAATCCAAAATTAAATCTAGAATTGGCTTCCTATTTTGCAACAAAGCATCCTTCACTCATGCTGCCAAACATACCCTCGTAAAACTGACTATCCTACCGATCCTCGACTTCGGCGATGTAATTTACAAAATAGCCTCCAACACTCTACTCAACAAATTGGATGCAGTCTATCACAGTGCCATCCGTTTTGTCACCAAAGCCCCATATACTACCCACCACTGCGACCTGTACGCTCTCGTTGGCTGGCCCTCGGTTCATACTCATCGCCAAACCCACTGGCTCCAGGTCATCTACGAGTCTTTGCTAGGTAAAGCCCCACCTTATCTCAGCTCACTGGTCACCATAGCAGCACCCACATGTAGCACGCTCTCCAGCAGGTATATTTCACTGGTTACCCCCAAAGCCAATTCCTCCTTTGGCTGCCTTTCCTTACAGTTCTCTGCTGCCAATGACTGGAACAAACTGCAAAAATCACTGAAGCTGGAGGGTCATATCTCCCTCACTAACTTTAAGCACCAGCTGTCAGAGCAGCTCACAGATCACTGCACCTGTGCATAGCCCATCTGTAAATAGCCTATCCGACTACCTCATCCCCATACTGTATTTATTTATTTATTTTGCTCCTTTGCACCCCAGTATCTCTACTTGCACATTCATCTTCTGCACATCTATCACTCCAGTGTTTAATTGCTATATTGTAATTACTTCTCCACTATGGCCTATTTATTGCCTTACCTCCCTGATCTTACCTCATTTTCAGACACTGTATATAGACTTTTTCTACTGTATTATTGACTGTATGTTTGTTTATTCCATGTGTAACTTTGTGTTGTATGTGTCGAACTGCTTTGCTTTATCTTGGCCAGGTCGCAGTTGTAAATGAGAACTTGTTCTCAACTTGCCTACCTGGTTAAATAAAGGTGAAGTAAAAAATGTGTATGTGCTCAAAACATTTTTTGCATGTGCTGCATTGACCATGCAGACTGAACATAAGTGTCTTGTGGTCGAAGAACAACAAATGTGCTCCATGAGTGACAGGGAGGGGCTCGGTCTGTGTGGAACGCGGCATGGAGAGAGAACTCGAGTAGCGGAGTAAACTATAAAAATGGACGTTACACACGGCGTATCACATTTAACAAACAAAACATTCAAATACCGTTATAGAAGGTTAACACCCAAACCGGTCCGTGCATCAATACCGGTATACCGTATACCGCCCTGCCCTACATGCCTCTGTCTCCTTCTCACGCTCTCTCCCTCTTTCGTTATGTCTGTGTACACACTACTGTGGTGTCTGTGTCAACGTTGCCATGGCGTCTGGCTGTGTAAATGTTGCCGTCGTGTTTATGTTCTCAAGGCTATGTGTGTGTTGTCTGCCAGGATGAGGCTGTGGAGAGATGTTCTGTCCCAGAGGTCCCCAAAGAACACTGTGGTCAGAGGATCATGGTCAAGTGTCTGTCCCTCAAGTGAGTGACCATCTGTCTGTCCTTATCGTTCCTAAAATGATCCTTCTCGATCACTCTTTCACTTATTCCATTTTCACACTAATGTCACAGTTCAGGTCAGCACAATAGTAAATACATTTTGGCATTTTATTAATTTATCAATCATATTTCCTTCTCATCCAAACACATGTTGTGCTTTTTGTACCCCCTACAGATTTGAAATAGAAATTGAGCCAATATTTGGGACTCTTGCTCTCTATGATGTCAAGGAAAAGAAAAAGGTACCCATACATTTTCTAGAAATGTTTAGACTGTGTACATGTTATTTAGAGCATGTTATTTTTGAATTATCATATTATCCTTATGTCATGCTGAGCTCAAGCTTTGACTGATTACATTATTCTAGCTCTTACTATGCCTCAAAGGTCTTGTGCTTTAAATCTCAGAGTCAAAACGTAATTAATATGCCTTGACATACATTCCCTCATCTCCTCCCTCTCCCAGATCTCAGAGGACTTCCACTTTGACCTGAACTCAGATCAGATGAAGGGCTTGCTGCGTCTCCACACGCCCCACACAGCCATCTCCACCCAGGCCCGCTCAGCCATCTTCTCCATCACGTATCCCTCTGCAGACATCTTCCTGGTCATCAAGGTACTGGACATAGGGCCACTAGGGGGGGCACATACAGAGAGTCCAGAGAAGGTTCTACGTCACATTACAAATTACTGACTCTCTGTAGGACTTTTTATTGGTCTGGTCACATGTTCAGGAGAAAACCCCTAGTCCTGTCCATATGAACTGTTAAAGACACTAAATCTTTTGTCTTCTATCCACCTACCACAATGTTTTTTAGATGTGAACTGAATTACACAGCAAATTCTCCGCTGTTAAATAAACACTGAGAGTGTTAAATTTAACTCTCTTCCAGTGTCAATACGGGTCCACACTTTTCGGTGTGAAATTAACACTTTGCTTAGTGTAAAGCCTTATTTGCATATTTCCCAGTGTGCCTTACCTTTCGTGTGAGTTGTAGAGTTACCACCCATGACTGTATTTGTTAGTGACAGAGACATGGCTGTTGAATTCATTCGTTTTCAGTCCTATAGCCTTCACTAAGTGAGATCCCAAGCGAATATGTTATCATTAAAATTACATTATTTTAAAACAAGACAATCCATATTTTATAAGCCTTATTTTGAGGGCCTAGTTTACCCTAATAGAGTGGCCTGCAACTCATGATTTACAGGCCACATCAGGTGTGCAAGTCAAATATTTTTTGGGTACGATATATATTTTGTTTTTACAAAACATACACATGCAAATGACAGCGTACAGACGCACACAAACATCAACAACACTGTATCTTTGAACGCGACCCAGTCGTTTATTATTAATGTTCTATTGTCATACTGACTGGCAACGTTCTTATCCCTTGCTTGCTAGCTAGCCAACTACAACTAACTTACAGTCACGTCAAAAAGGAACAGCCAGACTAACAGCAAAGTAGCTGCATTTGTTTAAGCTGTTTTCTAGTGGCCATTTATTTAGATGCATCCATAACAATGAGCTAATGATGCGTGAATTCGCCTGGCATGGAAAATGTGCTCACTCGTCAGGACACTGTTGTTCAGAGGAGCTAGCCAACAACACAGCTATAGTAACACAATCACTTCAAACTGAAGCTGGAAAGACTGCCAATTAGCTGTGTTCCATTTGACCTTTTTTCAATTGAATTTCTTTTGTAAATATCCATAAAAATGATGCCAGCTGATTCATGATTTTGACTGGCATAGAAACGCTGCCTGCCTGTCTGTCTCGTCCCGACTCGTTCACTACTATGGGACAGCAGGAGATCGAATTAGAATATTAAAACAATGTTGCAAATGTCGGAGACACAGACGGCAACGTTTATACAAATCTCCGCTGTTGAAAACAAAATGTTAGTCTAAAAGAAATATGAGATAATGTCTAGATGCTTTTTATATTAGAGATCAAGTTTATAAGTTGCCTGGCTGGGCTGATGAGACAGTGGATTGCGCAGTCAGATGGAACAGAGTATAAAGGTATTTCGATGTCATAGATTTAGCCGGAGGCAACTTGTGGAATAGACGCCGGCTGGAATGCGGTTTTAACCAATCAGCATTCAGGATTAGACCTACCTGTTGTAAAATTAAGAAATGTATCTGCCGTTGTACTGTAGAATTTGTGAATTTTGTCTCTTGTATAATAAATTCTATACATTAGTTTATACTGGATTAAGCATACATTTTCATTAGTTAGTTATGTTCCAACATTCCCTCCATCTTGTGCCAATATCAGTTATATTTTGGATAGGCTCTCTGCAAGGTTTGTATAGCTTACCTATCATATTAATATCAGTTTCTGACTCAAATAGTATTCCCTCAAGATTGCTCTGATCTCCAAATGACTTAAAATCGTAACTTTGATATTAAACTTTTAAGTTGCATGTATTTGAAAATATCTACACGGGTCAGTCCAAAATTGCTTTGTAATTCTGTAATGGAAATACATTTATCTCCTATTACCAAGTCATTTACGGTTTCTATGCCATTAGTTTTACATGTGGACCAATTTATCAGTGAATTCTGAAAGCTATCGAAGGATTGTTCCATAGGATTGTGTTTTTAAAGAGTGATTTTGGTTCTTGTAGAATACATGTATTTTTCTTCTACATTTCTTCTATAGTGTTTTTAACTATGAAGTTGTTTCCTGGTTGCAAAAATTCTAAAAGTTCGCATAATTTCAGTTTGTGGCAAAACAAACAAGTATAGTGTAGAGAATCATTGTACCATCTAAACCACTGTGAAATATATTTTCTATAACCAGAAATATTGTATTTTCAGCTGTTTGAGGCTGGTGTACAAAACCCAAAGTAAAAGACGCAAAAACTAAACTTAAGAACGGGAAGCATATAAATAGCGTACATAGAACAGATCTACCGCTTCTTAGAGTTGCTTTCAATGAGAATGACAGATCTACAACACACTTTTCTATGTGAATTTTGGTCGGGTTGCCCAAAAATATGTATTGCTGCTTTAATGTTCTCAGATTTATCCTTTGAAAATAGACATGTAAAAAGATTCTGGGGATGAGCATGCGCATCTTCAATATGTACCCATTGTTCCTCTGTAGTGCATTTAACTATATGTCGCAATAAGAAGACTTGTGTGGTGAGTTGATACAATTCCAAGTCTGGATGGTTTAAACCGCCCTCAGTCTTAGGAAGATGTAAAACTTTTATTTTTATTCGTTGAGTTTTATTTGCAAATTCAAAGTCTAATTATGCTGGCTTGCAAAGTGGTGTAATTTCCATTGGAATCAAGCTAGAGTGCAGATATCCAAAATGTTGAAATGTTTTCACCCACAACCTGCATTCAGAATGACTGCCATGGTCAGGAGGACTAAGATGTGAGACTACCTAGACCATCTAAACTGGAACAGTTTCAGTAACGGGTGCAATAAGTCCAACTAACAGATTGGATTAGTTTAGAAAAATGTATGTTATCTTTGCATAAGAATAATTCATCAATCAATTGAAAAAAACAATTTCAAAAATCTACCTGCAATAGAACACTGGCTATTAACACCAACACTGGCTATTAACACCAACACTGGGGTTCTTATGTAACACAGAACAGGTAACACTGGCCAATTTGCTATGTAAACTGTATTTGAGCAGACCATCCCAGACAAATCAGTGGAATATCCTTCAGCCACCAGAATGATTCATGCCAAGTGACTTTGCAATACCTTATCATGGCTGCATTATATCACTTATTTACTTTAGATAAAGTTATGTAAGCTTTGCCACATAGGTGACAGTGAAGTGCAACGACCTATTTGTCTTTACCTAGTGAATGTGACATTAGTTATTCTGAAGATGCATCCAATATTTGCATTTCATATATTGCTTTAGAAATGTGTGTGCATGCACCATGTGTGCACCATTTGCAAATAATGGTCAGGTCAGCAATGTACACCGTTACACACGTGTCTTGTCTGTATGTATATTTTTTGTGTGTGTGTGTTTCAGCTGGAGAAAGTCCTTCAGCAGGGAGACATAGGGGAATCCTGTGAACCCTACATGGTCATGAAAGAGTCGGACTCATCAAAGGTAACAGTAAGTTCAAAGTATCTATCTTCTATTGGTCTTTTCTTTGCATGTGTACATGCCTGTATGGGGTCATGCACATGGGACTCTGTCCAGCTGGGTAGCCATCAGCATTTCTCAATTCGTCTTAGTCAGACAACTGCAATATTTGCAATTCCCTATTCTGAAGATCAATGTCCGACAAACTCTAAAACATTATATAAATATTACAGTATCACCTTGCAAAGGCCTTTTCTCAAGGCCCTTGATAGAGCAAGCTCCTATCCAGGTTTACAGTCGCCACCAGTCAGTCTGTCTCTCTCTGTTTAGCACAAGGAGAAGCTGGAGAAGCTGCGTCTGCAGGCGGAGACGTCGTGTAGCAGGCTGGGGAGGTACAGGATGCCCTTTGCCTGGACGGCCATCCACCTGGTCAACATCGTCAGCAGTGTGGGGGGGCTTGAGCGCTCCGACCCTGACTCTGACTCTGGTACTTATGACCTCTGACCTCTACCAAACACCCCCTGGTTTAATCACAGTTAGGATGTCAAGCACACACACACACACACAGATTCTCTCTTAATATACACATGGAAATACACGTTGGAATTCCTTACATCAGTCACACTCAGACACTTCTTGTTGAATTGTGGATGTAACAAAAGTGTCATCATTTCATAATATCAGTATGTAATAATTGTTATTTAATGTCTGAACGGATGACTTGTCTTTTTGTCAGAGCGGAAAGGCCATGGAACATGGAACGAGAGAAAGAAGAAAGGGTTTGAGCGGATGAGTGTAGGAGAGGACATGTGCAACTTTGCCACCTTCCGTCCAGCCACTCTCACAGTCACCAACTTCTTCAAACAGGTCAGTCAGAAGGTTGTGTGTTTGTGCTACCCAGGTGTACAGTGCCTATCATAAGTATTCACCCCTCCTGGATTTCTTAAAACATTTTTATGCGTTACAAGGTGGGATTGAAATGTTTACAAAGTAATACAAATTAATAAAATGTCTTGGTTATGTAAGTATTCACCCCCTTCGTTATGGCAAGCCTAAATAACTTCAGGAGTAAAAATGTGCTTGACAAATCACATAATAAGTAGCATGAACTCACTCTGTGTGCAGTAATAGGGGTTAACATGAATTTTGAATGACTACCTCATCTCTGTACCCCACACATAAAATTATATGTAAGGTCCCTTAGTCACGTAGTGAATTTCAAGCACAGATTCAACCACAAAGACCAAGGAGCATTTCCAATACCTCGCAAAGAAAGGTGGGAAAAAAATCAAAACCAGACACTGAATATCCCTTTGAGCATGGTGAATTTGTTAATTACACTTTGGATGGTGTATCAATACACCCAGTCACTACAAAGATACAGGCATCATTCCTAACTGAGTTGCTGGAGAGGAAGGAAACCACTCAGGGTTTTCACAATGAGGCCAATTGTGATTTTAAAGTTTAGAGTTTAATGGCTTGCTTGCCAAAATGTTGTACTATCCCTTTAAATCTCCTATAAAATGTATGGCAAGACATGAAAAAAGTGCTGTCATAAAGATCAATATTCAGTTTGACAGAGCTTGAAGAAATTGGAAAAGAATAATGGGCAAATATTGCACAATCCAGATGGGCAAAGCCCTTATGAGACTTACCCATGAAGACTGACATCTGTAATGGCTGCCAAAGGTGTTTCTAACATATTGACTCAGAAAGGTGAATACTGATTTTAATCAATATATATTTTTCATCATTCATATTTTATACAATTTTATCTTCCACTTTGATATTGCAGAGTATTTTCTGTAGATCTCTGACATAATAAAAAAATACCACTTTGTAACAAAAGAAAAATGAAGAAATCCAAGGGGTATGAATACTTGTTATAGGCACTGTAACCTGTCTCAGCGTGGTTTGTGTCTGTGAGCCAATATACTATGATCTTTGTATCTGTAGGAGGGGGACAGGCTGAGTGATGAAGACCTCTACAAGTTTCTGGCAGACATGCGCAGACCGTCCTCTGTCCTACGCAGACTGAGACCTGTCACAGGTACCTACTACAGTACCTCATCAGCACACACATATATGTTTATATATAATCACCTGCACAAATTCTATAGGCTGAATAGAGAATATATTTTATGTTTACTAGTGTAACCTTGTTTTTCTCTATTCCTGCTCCTTCTGTCCCTAGCCCAGTTGAAGATAGACATCTCTCCTGCCCCAGACTCTCCTCACTACTGCCTGTCTCCTGAGCTGCTCCATGTCAAGCCCTACCCTGACCTGAGGGTGCGCCCCACCAAGGAGGTGCTGGAGTTCCCTGCCCGCTATGTCTACACCCCTCACACCACCTACAGGTCAGTCTACACGCCTCACACCACCTACAGGTCAGTCTACAACCCTCATACCACCTACAGGTCAGTCTACACGCCTTACACCACCTACAGGTCAGTCTACACCCCTCATACCACCTACAGATCAGTAGACTCTTAAACACTGTCATAGATCACACATACCACAGCTCAGAAATTATATTTTCAGATTTTTATTTGCACACAAAATATACAAAATGACAGCAGTAAGAATGAATTAGAATTAAAATAAAGAACATGTACATGTACAATAAAAAAGGGCATGTGTTAAACACAATTAAATGTATTCAGAAGTATAATCCAGTGGTATAAATATATAATGTTATTGTAATTCAGTTTATTGGGTGGGAGTATTTGTTCAGTGTGAATTATGCTTGTATGAGTAGACAGGGTATTTATGCACCAGGGTAAAGTCATGGAGTGTAGTTTCAGTAGCTACAGTAGCTGGTGTTAAGATGCAGTGGAACCATCAGGTGATGTGACAAAGGACTGGCTATCTCCTGACTTCACTCTGAAATAAAAAACAAAGCAAACTTAGTCAAACACGGCATCCATCACTACATCAATCATGGGCAGATTCTATTTAGCATTTTTCAAACTATGTTCAGCTATTATACCCACCCGTTTCTGTAGCTTGGTCAACTGTTGGTTCTGACTCTCAATGCTCTGTTTTTGGAACTGTGTCCATGTTAGCAGGCCCTCCAGAACACTGGAGTGTTTTAACGCCCTATCCTGAAACCACACACGCACATATGAATTTATGAATGGAATAGAACAGATTGAGTGTGTTGGCATTGGATTGTTTGGTGTAATCTGTGTGTGATTGAGAAGTGTACCTTACCTTTAAGTCCTGTATGGTGTTGGGGGGGTAGTTCTGAAGGTATGTCTCCAGGTTGATCACCTTGGTCCTAAGCTCTCCCTCTTCCTGCTCCACCCGGGCCACCTTGCCCTCAGCCTCCTCAGCCTCTGACTGCAGCCCAGCCATCTGGCCCTTGGAAAAGAGCATCTGGCTTTAAATCCTCTCCCTCCCACTGATCTCAGACCAGCTGCTCAAACTGCCTTGGCCTCAATATACACTGGCTGGCCAATGTCATTCTCACACTCCCTCTGTTCTCAGAACATTAGGATCTATATTGAGTAAACAAAACAAACATGTACATGGCTCTGTGTTTATGTTGAAAAGCTAGCCAGATAGTTGAGTGCTCAGGTTCATGGCAGTTATTGGCCCATTCAGCCAAATAGCCAATGGTGTCTGTTCAGCTGCTCTCCAATGTCTGTTCAGCTGTTCTCTCTCCCTGTTGGAGCCCAGAGGAATAGAGCTTATCTGACTGACTGGGATTTCATATTGTTGGCAAAGCAGGGTTATCTCTGTCTGCCCTGTCGCTCTGTGGAGTGAAATCCACAAATGTATCATAATTTTAGATGCGTAACCCTCTCAAAACGCATCTACCAATTGATGACACTGTCAGAGTTAGTTTGAGGTGTTTGACTGGGTATGTTTTCTCCAGTAAATAGATACATCTACTGTACACCTGATAGCTAAGGTGCAAGATCAAAATTCTACTGAATAAAAAGCCTCTGCACACTTAGATCTATACACATTTCAGTAAATTAATTGGCAAGTTTCCATTCACAGTAGACCTTCGTCAGAGCAGGACGAGTATGTTTCCTCACCTGTATCTCTCCTAGCACCTGTCTCATCTGTCTTTCCTTCTCTGTGGCCTGGCCTGCCTCCTGGCCCAGCCTCTCCAGCCTTTCCTCATGTCTCCTCAGCGACCTCTCGATCCGCGCAAACTTGGCATCGGTGCTCTCGTAGACGTGGTGGAGGGTCTCGCTGAACTGCAGCACGCCGTACATCAGCACGTTCATGTCATCAATGGGGGCAGCCTGGTTGTTCTTCTGGGCCTTCCGGACGGGGCTGGCTGGGATCCCTGTTAAACACATGGCCATACACAGCAGGCAGAGTAGTGTGGCCCTCATCCTGATCTGAGGACAGAGGCTATATAGAGAGATTATTTATTTATCTCTTCAGAGAGACTATCGACTTGAAATCTAGTGAGAATCGCCCAGTGCTCCTTCCTATGCCTGTTTGTCTTAAAGCTTTGTTAAGGGTGTTGTAACTCCTCAGTTGTCGTTAAAAAGTTTCCCTGGGTTCATTTTCTCAGCTGTATGTATAAGTGCCTCAGGTCTGTAGTATCTTTTTCGTCTCACATCGGATATCAGTAATGACACGACTCTTTTATATTGGATGTCCAAAATTACTGTGAAACATTAGCTCAGTCGTGGTCCAATCAGAGATCAGCTCTGTGGCCTTAGTCAGGATGACCTTGGCATTCATCCCAACCTCTGGAGTAACTCTGTCAGGCCTCCAGGTTTCAAATACACATGACCTACATTAACATCAACTGAGTCTCTGTTTGTCCTGGTACAGTGGGGAGAACAAGTATTTGATACATTTACATTACATTTACATTTAAGTCATTTAGCAGACGCTCTTATCCAGAGCGACTTACAAATTGGAAAGTTCATACATATTCATCCTGGTCCCCCCGTGGGGAATGAACCCACAACCCTGGCGTTGCAAGCGCCATGCTCTACCAACTGAGCCACACGGGACCGATACACTGACGATTTTGCAGGTTTTCCTACTTACAAAGCATGTAGAGGTCTGTAATTTTTATCATAGGTACACTTCAACTGTGAGAGACGGAATCTAAAACAAAAATCCAGAAAATCACATTGTATGATTTTTAAGTAATTCATTTGCATTTTATTGCATGACATAAGTATTTGATCACCTACCAACCAGTAAGAATTCCGGCTCTCACAGACCTGTTAGTTTTTCTTTAAGAAGCCCTCCTGTTCTCCACTCATTACCTGTATTAACTGCACCTGTTTGAACTCGTTACCTGTATAAAAGACACCTGTCCACACACTCAATCAAACAGACTCCAACCTCTCCACAATGGCCAAGACCAGAGAGCTGTGTAAGGACATCAGGGATAAAATTGTAGACCTGCACAAGGCTGGGATGGCCTACAGGACAATAGGCAAGCAGCTTGGTGAGAAGGCAACGACTGTTGGCGCAATTATTAGAAAATGGAAGAAGTTCAAGATGACGGTCAATCACCCTTGGTCTGTGGCTCCATGCAAGATCTCACCTTGTGGGGCATCAATGATCATGAGGAAGGTGAGGGATCAGCCCAGAACTACACTGCAGGACCTGGTCAATGACCTGAAGAGAGCTGGGACCACAGTCTCAAAGAAAACCATTAGTAACACACTACGCCGTCATGGATTAAAATCCTGCAGCGCACGCAAGGTCCCCCTGCTCAAGCCAGCGCATGTCCAGGCCCGTCTGCAGTTTGCCAATGACCATCTGGATGATCCAGAGGAGGAATGGGAGAAGGTCATGTGGTCTGATGAGACAAAAGTAGAGCTTTTTGGTCTAAACTCCACTCGCCGTGTTTGGAGGAAGAAGAAGGATGAGTACAACCCCAAGAACACCATCCCAACCGTGAAGCATGGAGGTGGAAACATCATTCTTTGGGGATGCTTTTCTGCAAAGGGGACAGGACAACTGCACCGTATTGAGGGGAGGATGGATGGGGCCATGTATCGTGAGATCTTGGCCAACAACCTCCTTCCCTCAGTAAGAGCATTGAAGATGGGTCGTGGCTGGGTCTTCCAGCATGACAATGACCCGAAACACACAGCCAGGGCAACTAAGGAGCCTAGCCAGTCTCCAGACCTGAACCCAATAGAAAATCTTTGGAGGGAGCTGAAAGTCCGTATTGCCCAGCGACAGCCCCGAAACCTGAAGGATCTGGAGAAGGTCTGTATGGAGGAGTGGGCCAAAATCCCTGCTGCAGTGTGTGCAAACCTGGTCAAGAACTACAGGAAACGTATGATCTCTGTAATTGCAAACAAAGGTTTCTGTACCAAATATTAAGTTCTGCTTTTCTGATGTATCAAATACTTATGTCATGCAATAAAATGCAAATTAATTACTTAAAAACCATACAATGTAATTTTCTGGATTTTTGTTTTAGATTCCGTCTCTCACAGTTGAAGTGTACCTATGATAAAAAATTACAGACCTCTACATGCTTTGTAAGTAGGAAAACCTGCAAAATTGGCAGTGTATCAAATACTTGTTCTCCCCACTGTAGATATGGACCAGGGCCTGGTTGCATAAAACATCTCAAGTTTAACTAAGTCAGATTCACAAAACATTTTAAGTTGAATTTCTCTCTTAAATTAAGTGAAAAAGTTAATGGTGCCCATGAGGTCCCTTAAGTGCTTCGTTCAGTATGGATATCAATGTAAACAGCATTTGTGAAGGTGAATGGTTTCCTCTGCCCTGGTTGCAAAAGGAAAACATCAACCAGCTAGCTAGCTACTTAGCTAAACAATGGAAGGTGCACAATCAATGGCTACAAAGCCAGCTGGCTAGTTAGCTACCTACTCTTTAAGTTAGCCTGATGTTTTAGAAAGTAATAGAAACAATTTGAGAAAAAGATAACTAAAATAAATATTTTATTTGTGTCTCCTGTCTTGAATGTATAAGTTATATTTGCAAATAAATGCTCTTTGACAAGACCTTCAGTCAGTAAATCAGGTCGTCTCCATGGTAACCAGAATTGTTCTTCCATACATGCCTTCAAACTACCGTAAAACCCCTTATGTACCCTTAAGTATGCCCTTACCTATGGGAAACGTTTGAGGGGCTCTGCAACGCCATTCAACAATTATCTTAGGTAAGGATTAACCTTAAGGAATAATGTTCCCTTAAGAGAAACACTTAAGATGTGTTATGCAACTGGGCGCTGTATTATTGGGCTGACCATCAGACCATGACAATATGATGTCATACTGCTCTGTGTTGTTTGTGAGTGTGTTCTTGATAAGTAAATTACATTTTGGATTGGAATATACTGGTATGCTCGGAAGTTCTTTCACATGTTTGACTTGGACAGGAGTTGAAGGTCACTCACACCCTGCTAGATCACACATGCTTCCTCAAAACACATGGTTTCTCTCTCCCAATCCTTCTCACTTTATAGGCCTATTTGTTAAGATTTATTTTTGATTTGTTATAAATCTGCGGCAATTACCTAATACTACCCTCCTAATTTAGGCTAGATATTCTGTTTTTGTTCCAGAAATGTGGTAAGTAGTCACAGCCAGATATAATTGATTTGACTATGCATGCTCGCTGTGGTGCGTGCGTTAGTTAGTAGGGAGGATATGTTGGCAGACAGCCGCAGCGTGTAGGTTAGCTGAGCTGAAACTAGAGTGTAATGACCCCTCTATGCCTTCCGGGTTGTATTATGCCTTCCGGGTTGTATTATGGAATTCAAATTCACTGCCATTTCTTTCTTCTCCCTCATCTTGTCCTCCTCCTCTCCACTTCCAGGAACCTGCTGTATATCTACCCCCAGAGCCTGAACTTCAGCAGTCGGCAGGGCTCAGTCAGGAACATTGCTGTCAAGGTGCAGTTCATGGCAGGAGAGGATCCCAGTCTGGCCATGCCGGTGAGTCATTGGCCTGCTTCACCAGTACACCAATCACAAAACAAGAAACCTCTACAGATTTGTAACACAGTGCTCTCAGGACAATGGCGTCCCCATTCACAAAGAAAAGCCTGATGCTGTGAAATATGATGTGCCCCACGAGTAGTTCACTCTACAAGAATGTCCAGTGTGTTTAACTGAGTTGGGGGTAGGTAACCCTAGTTCCTGGTTTTTGGAAACAGCCAACATTTTTTGATGGTTAAAACAAACTGGAGGAGGGATTTTACTACATAATTAACTTCCCTTCTTAAAAGCTGTGGTGTTGTTCAGTCTCAGTGCAGTGGATTCTTAATCCATTTGGAGCCTTTAGGACACACCCTAATCTAACCTGGGACCCTGGCAACAATGTCCTAATCCATTGAAGGAGCCCTGTGGAGACTTCTAAACAACTATTGGAAATATTCCCAGTCCATAAAATGTAAAAAACTGTCAAATTCAATTAATGATGTTTAGAAACCAGCTAATTATAAATTACCTAATTTGTAAAACTTCCAACTGTAATGCTCAGAAACCGTAGGTTACATTTAGTATGACATGTTATTTACATAGCAGTTCTGAGAAGGAATCTGGTAAATTCCTTTATGGACATACAGAGTTACCAAACATTAGGCCATGACAGACTGACCAGGTGAAATCTTTGATCCCTTATTGATGTCAATTGTGAAATCCACAGTGTAGAATGAAGGGGAGGAGACAGGTTAAAGAATGATTTTTAGGCCTTGAGACAATTGAGACATGGATTGTGTATGTGTGACATTCAGAGGGTGAATTGGGCAAGACAAAAGATTTAAGCGCCTTTGAACGGAGTATAGTAGTAGGTGCCAGGCACCGGTTTGAGTGTGTTAAGAACTGCAACGCTGCTGGGTTTTTCACACTCAACAGTTTCCCTTGTGTATCAAGAATGCTCTGAGGGCAAAAGGTGGTGCGGTGTGGTGTTTTGTACAAGGGCATAGATCCAATAAAAACGGTCTCCTCTCATCATAATAGGTGATCTTTGGGAAATCCAGCTGTGCTGAGTTCTTTACAGAGGCTTATTCACCCGTCATCTACCATGACAAGTAAGAGCCCGTTCCCTTCCACACCTTTCCTGTTACACTCCTCTCATCCTGTCTATTTCCTCCTCCCCTTCCCTCTCTCACCTATCTCTCTCTCTCTCTGTCCTCAGGTCTCCAGAGTTCTATGAGGAGGTGAAGATGAAGATTCCAGCCAACCTGACAGACAACCACCACCTCCTGTTCACCTTCTACCACATCAGCTGTCAGCCCAAACAGAACACGCCCCTGGAGACCCCCGTGGGATACACCGTGAGTACGCTTCACTAGGACCCGGAGGTTTTTCCCACTTACCTGACCAGGGGAAACTATGGACCCAAGTTAGGGTGCTTCCCTACCCATTACATACCTCAGTTACAAGCTACTAATATTTAGGCCTTTGAAACACTAGAAGTGTCATCAGTGATTGGCTGTGCTGTGTCTTTTATTTATGTGTGATGTAATAATGTGCATTACATTGTCTGTGTCCACAGTGGATTCCTCTGATGCAACATGGCCGCCTACGGGCCGGTTCCTTCAGTCTGCCGGTCTCTGTGGAGAAACCACCACCCAGCTACTCCGTCCTCACCCCTGACGTAAGTGTGTGAGCACATGCATGCTTAGTTCTCATGAACTCGCGAGTTTGTATGCTTAGTCTGTGTGTGGCTGAGTTCTGATGTAGGTAATGTGTGTGTATTGCAGGTGCAGCTTCCAGGCATGAAGTGGGTGGATAATCACAAGCAGGTGTTCAATGTGGAGGTGACAGCTGCCTCCTCAGTTCACACTCAGGTAACTGTCTTTCGCTCGCTCGCTCTCTTTCTCTCTCTCTCTCTCTCTCTCACTTCTCTCTTTACCTCACTTTCTCTAATACTCTAGTCAATGGGATTGTAAATTAAATGAATACCCCCCGTCCCGTCCCCCCAATGTGACTTTGTCTCTTAGGACCCCCACCTGGATAAGTTCTTCACCCTGTGTTACGTCCTGGAGGAGTACTCGTTCCCGTTCCGTCTGAAGGACTGTATCATCAGTGAGGCCAACGTGGAGGGTGAGCTGAAGGCCAGCATGACCGGCCTGCGGGGGGCGCTACTCGACACCTGCGTCCGCTTCCTCCACCAGCTGCTCTCCAAACTCATCCTGCTCATCGTCCACCCGCCCGTCATCGCAGGACAGATCGGTGAGTGGCTTGGCGACTTTACAGAGGGCGGCCATCTTAGATTGACTCATCCCTCATGGCCCTTTCAAGATCCTCATCTCTCCCGCAGAAACACTCCTGGTCAAATATTTCTTCCAGATCTAGGATACATTTTTCAAATAATTTACGTCTAGCTTGCCTTGTACAATGGAATAAATGGAACACTCCCAAAAGTGCAAACCCAGGTGTGATCTCTGCCTCTTTTTCTCCATTCCCATCTCTCAGTGAACCTGGGCCGTGCAGCATTCGAGGCCATGTCCCTGCTGGTCAACCAGATCCATAAGAACCTGGAGGGGAACCAGGACCAGCATGGCAGGAACAACCTGCTGGCCTCCTACATCCACTACTGCTTCCACCTGCCCACTGCTGAGCCTGCCATGCCTCCTACTGGTGAGGAATGGAACAGCAGGCACTGAAGATTCACTATATTTCCACACCAGCTGTAAAGATGTAGTCCCAATGCTTTCAAGGAAGAGTATTTTAATCTATCCATGTCTCTGATGTGCTTGGGTGTGATTCATTTAACCTTGTGGTTGGAGAATTCTCACTCAACTACTAAAATGAGCACAAGTGTGTCTTGGTATCAGTGGCCTCCTCTTCTCCCTGACCCAGGGGGTGCCACCCCGGCCTACGAGCTGCCCATCCAGTACGCCACGTTGTCCA